>NC_045154.1:31030535-31046760 GCF_900700415.2 Clupea harengus
TCTTCCAATATAGTTATCTCTGTATCTCTCTCTTGCTCTCTGCACACACCCCCCCCCTCTCTCTCTCTCTGCACACCTCTCTCTCCCTTCCCCCTTCTGTCCCTTTCTCCCCACCCACCTCTCACACATCAGCCACATCTCCCATCTGCTGTTTATGACTCAAAACAAGTGCCAGGGGGAGAGGAAAACGAGATGGCCGACAGGCTAGGAAACACGCTCTGTTATGGAAAGTGTGGCCGAATTTAGCCACACACACACTGCTATGAGATTAGATACTGTGTAAACCACATCCCTGCTCTGTGCTGCTGTTGTTGTTATTGCTGTTCCTGCTGCCTGGGCCTGCAGAGTACAGTATTCTTGCGTCTCGGAGCTGCTGTTGTGGTTACGGCTCTGGGATGCATCCTGTCTCTGCTTTTATGTTCCTTTCTGCTGGAAATGAAATGGGCTCATTTGATTGTTACAGTGTTTGGGAGTTCAGTTTTTAAAGTCACAGGAGAAAAACAAATGTTTTTTTCACAGAGTTCACAGTGTTTTTACCCTAGGTAATTAGCAAGCAAGGCTAAGATGTTGCATTGACTAGCCAACTATATTAGCATCAACTGAAAAGCGAAAGAATTTTTTTTTTACATGGGAGAGGTAGACACTGAGGATTTGCCTTGTTGATGTTGTTATTCAATGCCACCCATGCATGCTATCGATGCCTTCTGGGGGTAAGAGACCAGGTTCTTACAATATGGAGTATAACGTTGAAATGCCAACAGAGAGGATATGAGTGGACAAGTCCTACTGTTTCTTTTTTGAACCCCTATAACCTCTATCCTAAACCTTAACGATCCTATCAGCTGTGGTTGGTCATCTTAGTATGATTCTCAGCATGTTAGAAATGCCATAGAGAGAAGAGGAGACAGGTCATGCTGTTTGTGTTGTTAACCCCTCACGACCTTTTCCCTGACCTCACGACCCCAGGAGCTAGGCTTGGTCATCACAGGGACTCTTCCCGTCTTCAACAGACCAGGTCCAAAGAAGGCTCGCAAAAACCAGGTCTGTTTCTCTCATCAGCTACAGTAAGACACACAAACCTCGCCCTGGCTCAAAATCCACATGCTTATTTGCTCGTGAAATAGATCTAGTCCAGTTGATGGAAACCAGACCAACACATACTGCAGGCCCTATGGCTATTAATAGAGCTTTTTTCTGGAAATGTGTGATGTGTTTATAATGAAGTGCTGGAATTTACCGACATGCTGACGGACACGCTGCGCCCAGATACGGCACCCATGCCACGACCCGGAGGGCAGTGGCCGCTAAGAGATGGCCACGGCGTACAGCCATTATCATAGTACATTATACTAACGGGAAGCAAGGAAGTACAAATCAACAGAGGAAGTTGGTGAAAAACAGGGTGTAATGTTCTGGTGGTGTGTGTGTGTGTTCTGTACATCGGTGTTCTGTGTTTTCACTGAGGCAGCAAAACCAACTGATCCTGGGAGTGATGGGAGTGGACGTGTCTCTGAACGACATCAAGAGACTCACACCTCGCTTCACTGTGAGTTACAAATCCACACACACACACACACACACACACACACACACACACATCCACACACAGACATCACACACACACACACACACACACATCCACACACAGACATCACACATACATACTCACACAAACAATCACACACACATACACAAACAAACATCACACACACACAAACACCACACACACACACTTCCCCCTCCTCGCCCCTTGATTGCTGAGACCTGAGGGTCCACCCGCATGCAGCGGTCTGTCAGTGTGGTCTGGTTCTGTAGTTACAAATGGACTCTTCTGTGTTGATGTTGGATAAATACTTCAGTGCTAGAGTCCAAATGTGTCCAGTGAGAAGAATTTAGAAATTTGGTGCTGACAGTCAAAAAATAATTTTTAGACATTATAGCCTTCTTCCAGAATTTCCATTCGTGACACCCATGCTCTTAAATCTCTGTTAACATACAGCATGAGGTAATCATTCTTTAAGAGCTGCGAGATCAATGATGGCGTCTGTACACTAGTGACTGTAATGAAAGAAATAGAATAAAACTGAATTCTGAAGTAAGGAAAGGGCGCTGGGTGTGATGCTTCTCCCAGGTGGGCTTTCCCCCCTTGCCTGCTGTAACACACGTGATTGAAAGATCGAGCGTTGACCCAAAGGCTCATACATCACCCCCAGCATCTGCTTGTATTTAACATTTTACACACTTGGGATTTGCCATTTTCGCTACGCGTAGCATTTCCATATGAGGGAGACTTGCCTTGATTAACACGGCGAGCGCGTTGAGTTTCCTCGATACATCCGCATAGATTAAAAACAAAAAGCCCCGCAAATGGCAGTAATGCCTCTCCTGGATGCCTTGCCAAGCTCTCGCGGCGGTGGGTTCTCCCCTCTCAGGTGGTCCAGGGCTGTTAACCTGTCACTCAGCATTCAGGCCAGTGCCTTCTCTCTATCCCCGCAGATCAGCCCTAATGGATACTACTTTGCCATCGATCCCAACGGATACGTGCTGCTGCATCCCAACCTGCAGCCTAAGGTAAGGTAACACACACTCCCTCAGTCCCCCCCCCCCCCTCTCTCAGACAGTTGGGAGCTGTTGAAGAGCTGCAAACACTACTGACACAGCAGGGGAGTCAGTGTGTGTGTGTCGTGTGTGGGTGTGTGTGTGTGTGTGTGTGTGTGTGTGTGTGTGTGTGGTGTGTGTGTGTGTGTGTGTGTGGGTGTGTGTGTGTGTGTGTGTGGGTGTGTGTGTGTGTGTGTGTGTGTGTGAGGAAGGCCAGCAGTGTGGGTGTGGGTGTGTGGGTGTGTGTGTGTGTGTGTGTGAGGAAGGCCAGCAGCGCTGCCAGAATCCTAATCATCTGTTTATTTAATCAAGTTTAATTTTTTTGGAGAGAGTGCAGTAGGGGCTTCATCTCAGGGAAGAGCCTGTTCGTTTTCTTTCATTCTCTCTCTCTTGCTCTCCCTTTCTCCTCCTCTATCTCTCCTCTCATCTCCCTTACTTCTTCCCCCACAGCCCTTTTCACACACAGTGAGAGAGAGAGAGAGAGAGAGAGAGAGACAGAGAGAGACAGAGAGAGAGAGAGAGAGAGAGAGAGAAGAGAGAGAGAGAGAGACAGAGAGAGAGAGAGAGAGACAGACAGACAGACAGAGATATGCATTCATATGTAGTACTGTATGGAAAATGTGCTCCGGTGTGGGTTCGAAGAACACACAAGAGGACATCTTTCTTTTTCCTGTTGTGCGCCATTGCCTCGCTCCCCCTCTCTCTTGGCACATTAAGTGTGATTCAGCGAAGACAGCAGCACGGGGGATATTTAGAGACTCGTTGGCAAACCTCTGCACAGAAGGCCATTACATGCGTGCATATGACCTACCCTGTAATGGCATGGTATCTGAGTTCTCCCCGACATGCCTTTTCCACACAGGCCATCTTTGTTTCTGTATTCCTCTTGCATTTGATAACCACATGTTCTCTGCAAAGCTGGGCACTCGCCCCCCCACTACAACACTTACAGTTTGCCTGGAGATACTGACTGTCTGGCTGTGAACCTGCATATATGTTTTTCAATAGATTTTGTCAGTGCAAAGAATATGTCAGACGGGTCACGATGCACATCAAAAACAGAGAGACCTCTCCTACTGAACTGGCCCATGTTGAAAACATCATCCCTCAAACATGACACATGTAATGGGAGAAGGGAAGAGATAAGAGACAGGAATATATTGTTTGGGATGTTAAGGAGTACCATATTCCCATCCCCAGAGGCCAAACACGTACAGTACCATGAGATTCCCATCATGTTTCTGTGGCTTGGATTTTTACCGTTAACTAGAGCCTAGTGGAATGTGTAGTCATGGCTTTATTGGTTAGACATGTTTTTTATTTTTTGCCGTCACATCAAAGGTTCCTTTTTTTTCTTAAAGCAGGGGCACATTGTGACTTATTCACATACTTTGAAAATGTGTGTAGCTGATGAGTTGTTTTATTGGCCTAACTATGTGGAACTTGCGTAAAAAATCCATTATCTGGTAATGATGATATTCGCTTAATGGAAGTGAAGTATTACGGTCTTAGTATGGTGCAAATCCAAAACTGAGAGAGAGAAAGAGAGAGAGAAAGAGAGAGAGAGAGAGAAAAACAGAATTAAATGCTCTGTCAAACAAATTACCATTTTAATAGACTTCTGTAAATGACTAGATTTCTCCTGTTTTCTTTTGTCTTAATTCCCTTTTCTTTTTTTCCTTTTGTGTTTTGTTTTAATCTCTGTGAGCAATAATCATTAGCACAGCATTAATGTGAGTTAGTAACTAGTATGTGAATATATATCTGGATATCTGAATACATCAGAATATATCTCATACATTTACATTTAGTGTCATTTAGCAGACGCTTTTATCCAAAGCGACTTACAAGGATGTATACACATTGTACATTTACACTGATCATCAGGAGCAATTAGGGGTTCAGTGTCTTGCCCAAGGACGCTTCGACAGGGAATCGAACTAGCAACCTTCTGATTACTAAACGACTTCTCTACCTCCTGTACCACTGCCGCCTGAATATATCTCATATCTGAATATATCTCGTATCTGAAATCACGGGTTGGATCCATCTTGATGCGAGGTGCTTCTGCTGAACACATCCCACATGGAGCTGTCTGTCATGTATCCTGGTGTTGATGTGATTCGCAACGATAATCTCAGCTGGGAGACTTGTCTACGTGAGTGATGACACCGAGGGCCGGCGTGGAGCGACGGCTGCTGTGATGAAATCTACAAAAACAAACCTCCAGGTCCACTGTCTGGAAAGCACTCTCTCAAAACCTTCACACTCAAAGCAAATCAAACAGTTGCATCAGCCATACGGAGGTTGCTGTCCAGTGTGTAACTCGTCCTTCCACAAAGTTTTCTTAACCATGCCGTCCCGAATCCCTGAACAACCACTGCGCCCTTAGCACAGGGACGGTTGTATGTTCACAGGTAGTGATGCCAAGGATGATGAAACATTCAAATGCATTAAGGCAGAAGTTATTGTCGAGTCTAGGTGGGGGAAAATAGGTTTTGTTCACACCCAGCTAGTCTCCATTCCAAACAGCCTGTCCACAGAATACCATGGATCATCCTATGAACAGTGACACTAAGATTCCAAAGCTAACATGGTTCTCACTGTAGGGAGTCCGACTCTTATTCAATGTCTTTGATGTCAAATCAAAAGAGTGTGGATGCAACTCCAGACTACAAGGGTGAAATGCTTTGCATTAGTATTTTCAGAAAACACATTTGTTTACCAAGCCAGCGAGCACTTACTGAACACATGTACAATTTCATGCTCAGAGTCAAAGACATGTGATGCTAAACCACTGTCTCTGCTTACACAGCCAAAGTCATCACCGCCACCATATAAAGCTGATACATTTCAAAGTTACAAAGGAGCTCACATGTGGCTCTATTTAAGATGTAGCTCCATTTCATCTAATGGATATCAAAGCAGCTGATTCAGTTTTATAGCAGGTAAATAAAGTAAGAAAACTTTATAGCCCAGCACGTGCCTTTCCAGATTATGCAGATTGAATGAAGGAGACTTTGTCTGTCACGCAAATTTACAACGAACGACGCGTTGCTGAAATGGAAATTTGAATGGGATATTTTAAATGTGTAAAACCTAGCATTTTGGTCTTATATTATTAACGTTGCGATGTTCAGTAACCGGCTCTTCCTCTTTGCCGGCCAGCTGGCTGCCTGGTTGACTATAGAGACTCGTGCTAATCTGCTACTCAGCAGTGTCACCCTCACCGTCACGTCACCATCTGGCCTTGCTAGCAATCAGGACGGAAAGGTCACGTTCACATGTGGCCCAGGTTAGGTATCTCCTGCGGTGCCTATGTATAAAATCTTTACCCTTTGCCCGGGTGGTGCGGCACGGCTTGGTTGATAGAACTGTGCTATGACATGTTGGTGTTGTGACAGGCTGGCATTTGGGGTAATGGGATTATGTCTGTCCCCCAGCGCTAACTAAATACACTCATAAAAACAGTGCCTCCTGGGAACAACATATAGCTACCCAAATAAAGGGAACGTTCACATCAGAAAGGTCATGCTGTGGACCAAAATACCAGCTTATAATTTGTGCTATATGTCATTGATTTTTTTTGTCAGTATCTGGTTAATGTCCCTGTTTCTACGTCACTGAAGAGTATTGAGTTGAGTTGGAATGGACATGTGTATGAAACGTCGCCACCGTACACACGTTTTATCATGAAATTGCATTATGTACTGTTCTCTGTCAATAACACACATATGGTAAATGTAGGGCTAATATAAGTATAGCTGTCAGTAGACTTCCACTCAGTGGCTGCATTTTAAGGAGAAAAGCTATTATTTTGAATGTGATATTACATTTAAAATGTTATCTGTCCCAATGTAATTTGTGATTGACTTCAAATGGAATTTATTTCACCTTCAGGCTTCACAGTGCAGTGGTTCTGTTTGATTGGGAGGCGTGTAAGGCATCTCTGCTGTGGAGCCAAAGCCACGCACCAGGGCCACCCCTGGCCTACCTCTGCTCTGCTCTGCTCTGCTCTGCTCTGCTCTGCTCTGCTCTGCTCTGCTCTGCTCTGCTCTGCTCAGCTTTACTCAGCCTCGCTGTGTGCCCATGTGCCGCGCAGGCCTCGTTTGGTAGAAATGATTTCCCTGTGCCCAGCCAGCCTTGATCAGATCCGAAGGTTTGATCTGGCCAGGACAGATGTTCAGATCTACTCCAACATGGTCACAGTTTCTCAGGCCTAATTGAGTAAGACACAGAGGGATGGATTCAATCTCTCCGCCTTGGACGAGGCACTTAACCTCATCGTTTTTTTTTTCTCTCTCTCTCTCTCAAAAGCAGACTTTCAGTGTGTGTGTGCGTGTGTGTGTGTGTGTGTGTGTGTGTGTGTGTGTGTGTGTGTGTGTGTGTGTGTGTGTGTGTGTGTGTGTACAGTATGTGTGAGATATGCGTGAAGGAGTATTATAGAGAGAAAAAAAAACACATGGGTGAATTTGTTCACTGCAGCTCTAAGACGGGGCCCAGGATGTGATGATTGTATCAGTAAATAGGCCTTTCAGTGTTTCTGCGCAACCGATGACGTGATCATTTGTGTTTTGTTCGCACATACACTCACATAAATCCAAGCATACACACATATGTACACACATATGCACACACACCTTCATGCTCGCACACACACACACACACACATAGACACTATGTGTGCATGACATGGTATGATATGAGAAATATATTGCCTATTAATAAATCTATTTTAGAAGCTCAGTTTTGTAATGTCTCCCCGCTTTACCTCCATCCTCCTTTTGCTTTCATGAAATGTAGCTCTTTTTGTTGGATTCATCTTGTTTGTTTTGCTGACAAACAAACGAGTTTCATTTCTTTCCATCACTGCTGGTTCTCAGAAAAGGATCCGTAATCGTCACATAAGGCTAAATAACAAATATGCCATTACCTTCCATGAGGTGAGAACGACACATAGTCAGCAGTGTGTGTGTGTGTGTGTGAACTTTGAAGTGAGTGTGTTTGTAGTGTATAGACAGTTAGATGTCGTCTGTGTTTTGACAGGAAGGTTTGTCTGTGCTTATAGTCTGTGGAGCGTAGTGCTAGAGTAAGTAGTGCTGGTTCCATGGTTATAAATGGGAATGCGTTAAGTGCTCTTTCAGAATGGGCTCACGTTTAGGTGCTAAAAAGAATTTCTCCAAGTAATTTATGAATTTAGAAATGATGTTAAAGGTCGTACTGAACACACAGTTCAATACATCTTACCGTTACTTGAATTCATTTTAAATTTCAGAGGCTCATTGGATTTTTCATGTTCTTTAAAGCACAGGACCAGAGGCAACCGACTGAAATGAACTGCAAGTCTCCAGTGTAATAATATTCCCACCAAGATGTAGCCTTGTCTCTCAGTAGGGGGATGACCACATTGGCTATTCCTGGTCAGGCTATCGCAGCAGAGGAGATTTCATTCAATAGTTAATCCCCAACTCCACAGCACTCCCTGACACCCCGGCTGGTGTTGCGCTGTGGTTCTTACCCCCTCACTGAAGAGAAAAAAAAGCCCCGGACTGAGGTCATGACCATAGCAGCTCCCGTGCCTGAGCCTCTGAGCTCTGCAGACGACCCATCCTGAAACTGTGGTATTTCCTGCATTCCCCCCCTGTCCTTAGAGCCCTGCAGTGCGCTCTAAGTAGAGCATACTCTGTAGGTCGCTCATCCATAGTCGGTAGACATGCTACAGTGCCCTGAGCTATAGTACATTTAGTCTGCCTGTCAGTGAGTGCTCCCCGTCTAACTGTGCCGTTTGGATGAACACTGTTGCTCCAAAACTCCATTTGTCAGGATATATCCAATACAGCAGTATTGTCTTTTCTTTAATTCTTCCACTGAGACATCATTGTTCACTTAAAGTACTTTTGATTAGCTATAACAGTGAGTGTTAAAGCCTTGAATGGAATTTCAAATTGTGTTGGGGTTTAGACATTTCAAGACTTTTTTCGGTAAGGGGGAAAGTGCTTAAGCCAGAAAGGAAGTGAAGAGCATGAGATATAATTGGGTATTTCCTGTTTAGAGATGACACGGGCAACTGTCTTGTTGGGCCTGTTATTGTGTCTCCTGAGATGACTCCAACTGCTGCTGCTTATGCAGGGCTACAACGCAGCTCTCAGAACAGCACCAGTCAGGCAGTGGAAAATAACTGCCGGAGTTTCATCCAGGAAGTTTCCTTTAGGCAACGTTTTGTTTTATTTTGTCTTTTTTTTTTCAAAAACCAAATACCTCTGTTTGGGAATTTCTGTAAATCATTTACAGGTTATGTAAAAGAGTGCCTATGCTAAATTAGTCACAGCATCCACAGAAGAAACACATGGTAGCCAAGCCACAGTTGAGCCAGCCAATGACGCAGCAACAGTGCGATCACATAGGCGTAGCTCCTTATCGAGCACGCTTCTCTAACCGTGTGCGTACGGCCTTTGCATTTTATATGCATTCCAGTGCAGGGTACTGGACTCTTTCCAGGGCGAGATATTACTTTCAAACAGCCTCAGAGTCCGCGTGGAGGAGTTGAATATTGAGATATTTTTCATACGCCGCTCCTCATCCCTCCTACTGCGAGGGAATGGTGTGGGGGGCTGATTGGGTTAGCGGCAGACACATGTCAATCATCCCCCTAGCTGCTATTTAAATCCCCCCGCTGTCAGTGGAGCAAAGGGCAACCCCAGTGCTTTGAAAGGCTCTGTCCGTCTGCCTGTGTCTCATTAGGCTAGAACAGAGCGCCACTTTCATATCCCTTATGGCAATCTCATGGCTCATTTTCACCCAGCTCTCTCCCTCCGTCGCTGTTCCTTTTTCTCTCCCTTTCACTTTCGTCGCTGTCTGTTTGATGTGTGTTCTTTCTTTCTTTCTTGTTGTCTTTCTTTTTCTTTCTTTCTGCTTTCTTTCTGCTTTCTTTCTTTTTTGTGTGTGTGTCTCACAAGTAAAGTCTGTGATTTGTATTTGTTCTTTTGTCATCATTTGTCTGATTTGTGCACTTCTCTCTGCTCACTTCTTTCTGTTTCCACGGACTGGCTCTTCGTCACACTCACCCCTCCTCATCCTCGACTGTGTGTGTCTCTCTATCTGCATGGTGATCTTTGGTGGTGTGTGTTCTCTCTCTGAATGACATGTAAGACATCAACTTGATTTTCCTCTGTCACATGTTGACCGGCATGAGCTCATCAGGGGGTGTCGAGTCTGTAAAATCTCTTGAATATGACCACATGTTTGTCGACATTCACTCCACTGACCAAGCCAAACTCTGTCATGAGTACTCCTACACTTCACAGTATATGGAGATTTACTTGGACTAAGGCGCCCAGAATTAAAGAATCAGAAGCGATCTAGAAATAAAAAAAATTTGATGATCGTTCAACGTTTTTTCATCCTGCAGGAAATAGAACATATATTCCCCAACCATGTACTTGCCTTCGGTCAAGAATGTGTTATTAATAACAATGACACGAGTAACATGTGTTTCTAGACGTGTTTGTGCTCACTGCTCCACCACCATTTAGAGGAAAAAGTTAAGTAAATAAATACATTCTTGATGATTTTGTAAGTAAGCTCACTGTATATATATATACAGTATATATACAGTATATATATACATACATATATATATATATATATATATATATATATATAATGCTCTAAAAAGTGGAGCTGAATCAAATGTCAACTGCAGTCAAGAACTCCATGATCTATAATTATGATCTACATTGATGTAAATGCAGAGGAAAATCTTCTCATAGGTGTAGAAATCTCCTAGAAAAGGTCCCTTACTGACTCTACGCCTTACTCAGTCATGTAGACCCACACACATCCACGAAAGCACTTTGTATGTCCTGATGATGTCTTTTCCTGAACACTCTCTTCTCTATTACATGCAAGTTTATTGGGCCATATTGCATCTCATAAAATAAAACTCGTATTCTTATATACCAATATATTGAGGATGTATCACATTTTTAAAGGGACCAGTGTGTCAAATATGTTTCATAGTTTTGCTGTCCAAACCTTATATACAGTACCTGTCATCAGTCACAGAACAGTGTTTTTAAAAAGCAGTGACGTTTTAAACATGAACTATGACATAGTCAAAGCATGCACGTGTCACGAGAGAGCTCTTTTAAGGAATGCTTTGTCTCCCTGCAGAACCCCAAATTCCAGGAGCCGGTCACCTTGGACTTTCTTGATGCCGAGCTAGAAAATGCCAATAAAGTGGAGGTAATGTGTCAACCACAGATACACAAATGCACTCGTGCAGGCTCACATTTACTCATAAACGGTATTTGTACTTGAGAGCAAGCTGGACATGAGAGGTGTGTGTGTGTGCGTGTGCGTGCGCGTGCGAGTGCGAGTGCGAGTGCGCGTGCGCGTGAGTGTGTCCGGCGTGCGTGCGTGTCTGTGTTGACGGTTTTCTTGTTTGAAACAGGGGACACTAGTGGAACACAAAATGACAACCTAACAGTTTTCTGTAGTAGTAGTCCTAGTAGCACTAGCTGTAGCAGCAGCAGTAGTAGTAGTAGCAGTAGTAGTAGTAGTAGCAGTAGTAGTAGTAGTAGTAGCAGTAGTAGTAGTAGTAGCAGTAGTAGTAGCAGTAGTAGTAGTAGTAGCAGTAGTAGTAGTAGTAGTAGTAGTAGTAGTAGTAGCAGTAGTAGTGGGTACCTACTTAGAACCCACCCTCACACCCTGCATCCATCGTCTGTGAGCTACTTGGCTCTGCAGCTCCTGGATGAAAACAGCAGAATCTGACCCCCTCCCTCCCTCCCTCCCCGCCCGCGCCAATCTCCCAGCCCCACAGCTGTAAGTCAGGTCGGCCCGACTGCAGCGCGGCTCCAGAAGGAGACAATTCCTCCCTGAACATAACATTGTGTATCCAGGACAGGCAGTAAACATTACTGCTGCTCTGGGAAAGAGTGGTGAGAATCGGGGGGTCTCTCCGAGAGCGCTGGCTGAGAAGCCCATCGCATCTGAGATCTGGTTCGGATTGAGCAGGGGATGATTTAAGGAAAGCAGGGGTAAAAAAAAGAGGACATTTATAGACGGAGAGGTAACACGGAGAGTTTAGCATTTGCCTCCTGTTAGCGATCTACACTGTACCTATCAGGCAGTATACCCAGGTGTGCCAGAGATGTCTAGTAATATGTCTGGGGCGACAGTGGTACAGTAGGTAGAGAAGTCGTTTAGTGATCAGAAGGTTGCTAGTTCGATTCCCTGTCGAAGTGTCCTTGAGCAAGACACTGAACCCCTAATTGCTCCTGATGTGCAGTGTGCCATCAGTGTAAATGTAAAATGTGTATACATTGTAAGTCGCACATATGTAAGTCGCTTTGGATAAAAGCGTCTGCTAAATGTGCTCTAACATACCATCTCTCTCTCTCTCTCTATCTCTGTCTTTCTCTATTTATATATCTCTCTACTGTTCTATCTGTCTATATATCATTGATACAGATAAGGAAACAGATGATTGATGGGGAGACAGGAGCAATGACCATAGACACACTGGTGAAGTCATATGATGAGGTGAGTTTAGAGATGGTGTTCCCTCACAGCTTAAGGATGTTGGAGATTGATACGGTTTGGTTAGCTTAACTCATGAAGAAAAAGCGGCGGACATTACCCTTAAACAAACCTGCTCCAGCAGTCTGAAATGCGGAGCCGTTTATTTCACGCATCGCATTTCCTTCTAACCAAACGTGAATTATTTGATTCCCATAATTTAAAAACACAATGGGCCCTTTGAGGTTTTTGCAGCGTTCAAGTGAGCTTTTGATCATTTTTTTCCCTTCTCCCATTGTGAAACCTCTCTCCATAATGGCCGCAAAAAAACAGCTCGGCTGTCCCACTGAGAACTGTGGGCTTGCATGAAAGCCCTCTCCACTCGGACAGCTTTGAGCGATTATCTCTACCAAACAAAAGACCTCAGACCAACCCTCCAACTACCCCCCCATCCCGGCCTCAAAACCTCAAACTCCAAACAGCTACCTGTCCATCAATGGTACCGCGTGCAGCCTGAAGATTAACTTGTGTCAGGTCTCTTGAGAGGGAGGCTTGGGACCAAGAGAGGCACCTGTATTTCACTGCTGTATAAATCAGCTCATAAGAACGACTGGCCGAGGTAGTTTTTTTGAATGGAAATAAATCACAAACAGCAACTCGGCTGCACTGGACTAAGGGATCAGGGTTCCCACAGCCGGCTCTGCTCTGTGATTGGCTGGTGTCTTGTCCATCAACCAAATCACAATATGGAGACCTCTGTTTCATATTCGTTTCAGGAATACTGTGTTCTTGCCAAGTTCCGTTCCATTTTTTGTTTCGAGAGCAAATAAACCTCTGCGTCTTCCCAAACAAACTCTAGGGCTGCTTTTGACTTTGATTTCATGGCAGTACAAAATGAGCTAAACTAACTATCTGCATGTGTGTGTTCCCTGGCAGAGGTACATCGACAGAGGCGGCAGGACATACACTTGGGCACCAGTAAACGGCACTGACTACAGGTAAGGTCCCCTAGTCCAACTGAACAGCATCAGTACTGAGTCACTATGATTGCCATCTCTCAGGCTACACTAGACTACTTTTTTTGTCAATGGTGTTAATATCATTGTATGCATATATGTGCATGTATAGGTGTGTTCGAGGTTGTGTGACAGTGTTGTGTTTGTGTGTGTGTGTGTGTATGTCGAGCAGTATTTGTTGATGTTCCGGTGACATAACCACATTTTTTTGCTTTTCAGCTTGGCCCTTGTCTTGCCTGAGTACGGTCGGCATTACCTTCGAGCTAATCTGGGAGACACTATCCAGCAGGCCAAATGTGAGTACACACTGATGAAATGAATGAACAGTAGTGGTTGGAACACACAGAGCGAAGCACATGCGGTTAGTAGTGTGATAAACATTAACTATGAACAGAGGCCCGGTGTCAATTCTGGATTCAAATCAAGTCACAGTGCATCACAGGAGCTCAGCTTGGTTCCTGCTGTTGTGTGACACGGAATTTAGGAGGCAATTAGAAACTGGTGTGTGTATGAGACGGGGGTGGAGGGGCAGCAAGATTCAAAATGTGTGTGTGTGTGTGTGTGTGTGTGTGAGTGTGTGTGCGTATATGTGTGTCAGACAATCTGACACATGGCCTGCAGGGGACATTTTATCTGCCAGTGGTTGCAATGCCATATGGTGTCATCTATCCTCATATCCATTCATTTTAAACTACGTACAGTTAGAGGCAGCAGTCTCTCCCAGCTCATCACTGTCGGCGTATGGCGCGCTGGCAGAAACTCCTACCTAGTTATGCTGCCTCTGCCTGAGTCATAGGAGAGACATGATACTTAATGACAGGAATCCTCTTAGGTTCATGACTCAAGTCAATGAGCACTGTGAAATAATCTGTCACCAACCTCGGCTGTGTGCAAAATGGAATCGTATTAACATACATTATTGGTTTATATTTCAGGCCATCTGTTTAAGGTAATAGCATAAAGTCAGCAAGACTTTTCACTGCAGCCCGCCTGTCTTACATGCATGGATGAATCTGCTCACATTCCAAGCAGTTGCTTGTAGTGTAAAAAAAGCCTGATGTTTCAGGCAGACCTTGCTGAAGTCATAGCCATGATAAAGTGTCAAAAGATTATGTCCAGGAGAGCGTTTGTAATCTCCAGGATCAGGGCAGAGATTTGTCTTTTAAACACAATTCCAGCTGGCTTCCACCCATCCCAGCTCCGAAAGCCAGGGCTTTGATCCTGCTCTCCCCCCAGGTCGAGAGGCCTGTGTCGGGCACGGAGTGTGTGGAGCCTCCCTGTCCTCTGGGCCTCTTCATTCTCCTCCCAAACTGTCCGCCGCACTCCCCCGGTTACAGCAAAATGGCATAAGTCAAGTCTGCTAAAGCATGCTGTTTCACTCAGGCCTACTGTAATACTTCACAAATCGCAGGCCGAGTTCTTCATCTTAGTCCTTATTGGTACTGGTGTCACGTGAAACCCATGGTCCTGTACTGTGCCGTATGTCCCTGAGGGTTGAAAGGGATTATTCACAACGAGAGTGGACCATCAGAGACTAATGAAATACACCCCTAATCTAGGCATGCTGTTGTAACTGCAGATATATCTATTAAGAAACATGTACAGAAAAAAATTCCCTAAAAAGTCCCTAACTACCACAAGATTCAGTATACAAAAACACTGTGGGGAATGATCTTTGCAGCTGTGGTACAACCTGCTACAATGCAGAAGCACTGATATTCAACTGATATTCATTCAACTCTCCATGTGAGATACATTCCAATAAAAAAGACTTGCTTTTCTGTGCTAGCAGTTATTATTTCCCCTCGGAAAACAACCTGCTTCAGAAAAACAGCTAGATGTGTATTGCTGTCTCCCTGAAGCATATTCAAATGCAATACTCTCCTCCACACCAATACTGATATTAAACACAGCATGAATGTGGGCTAGCACTCTGGATGAAGTCAGCATGCATAATATATCAGACATGTATTCATAAAATATTGTGAGTTATATGCCTTTCTATTAGCATACGTAACCACGGCGACCCCTTTTATGAATCCTGTGAGGTCATTTTCAGGAAATGTCTGCAGTCAGGACAAGCACCATAATTTATTAAGGAATGATTACCTTAATGCACTCCTAGTGGACACACATAGACTGCTCGAGAGGCATAGTGCTTTAGTTAAATACCTGTGTTGACCGATCTGTAATTCTCTCGTTTATCTGCCTTTGTGTCCTTCTGACTGTCTCTCTCTCTCTCCGCTGCAGCAATCTTGGGCAAGTATTGCCAAATCTGTACAACCTTTTCCATCAGTTTCCAATTTTTCTCTCGCTCTGTGTATATTCTGTTCATCAACATCTTTCTTTTACTTACTCTCTCCCTCATCTTCATTATGTTCCAACCCTGTCATTTTCCTTTCTTTTTTTTTATTATTTGGTGCTTGCATGTGAATCTTCACTAACGCAGGAGCTGTTATGACATCTTGTTTTGATCTTGTCTGCATGAGCTTGTGATGATGAGTACGCCCAGTGTAATTCAGGCTTGCTCATTACTGCGCTGCGCTGGCACCAGCACTTTTATTGCCACACCTCACAGACTGCCTGGACGGACGTTTTATCTGCTATCGCCAAGCAAAATCGTGTCCATTAGTCAAGCTGCTATAATTAGCTGAGCCGACGGCGTGTTTTGTCTGCAGTCTGCAGTGTTGTGTGTGTGTGGTGTGTGTGTGGTGTTGTGTGTGTGTGGTGTGTGTGTGTGTGTGTGTGTTGAGTGATGCATTGGCTGGCTGTTGCTGTTTGAGCAGACACTGAGTCGGTGCTGATCACGGTCGAGTGGACATCCTGCAGACAGCCCGAGCCATCGCTGTGTGACTCATACTCAAACTCGGCCCAGGGTCCAGCCACACCGACCGGGCCTTAATGCTCTCATAAAGTGCCCCATCGATAAAGGCATTAAAAACAGTGACTCAGCGGCTCTTAAGATGGCATTCGGGAGCAGAACGCCGGCACGCTTCAACCGCACATCAAAGGCTGGGGACAGAGTGGTGTTACAGAGCGAAAGATGTTGGAAGTGGATATATGTACGTGAAAGGGTTTTAGCAAGGTGGTGG
>NC_045154.1:31049760-31057260 GCF_900700415.2 Clupea harengus
ATAAGATAGACCTTTACGACGTCCGCCGCAGGCCATGGTGATTATGTCCTTTGTAATCATTCATAACGCATTGAGTAATGATATATTCTAATAAATAATATACTATATTTATACACTTTTTATGAATGTATTATTAATTCATTTGTTTATAACCCCATGTCTCATTGCTGACTTTGATTTGAAAATGAAATGTTTGGCAAGGCTTTAGGCTGTCATTCATTTATATTCGCATTGAATGAACAAATCTCCCCTTAGATTTTTTAAGTATTATTCGTTTTTTTTACCTAGGTATATACAGGGAGCTGCTTCACCCAAGGACATGTTGATTCTGGTCGATGCGTAAGTTGCCTTAAGTGTTATTTATTTATGAATGACTTTATGGTTTATTTATATTTGACTCACAGACAGGGATAGATGCACTATTTAACATTTCATGTGGCCTTATTGTTTGTTTTTGTTTTTGTTTGTTTTCTGGATTTAAAAATTTAAATAGCCTCTAAGGGGAAATATGGAACATGAAATGGAAGTGTGTGTGTGTGTGTGTGTGTGTGTGTGTGTGTGTGTGTGTGTGTGTGTGTACTTTCCAGTGTGTGAATTCATTCATGTGTGTCTGTTTCAGGAGTGGGAGTGTATCTGGTCTGACCCTCAAGCTCATCCGAACCTCAGTGGGCGAGATGCTGGAGACCCTGTCTGATGACGACTATGTCAACGTGGTCTTTGTGAGTGTTTGAGTGTTTGTCCCCTGTCTAGATCCACCATTAAAGCCATGTTCACATGAGAGCCCCTTCAACACACGTATTCAAGCACCAGATTGCCATGTTGATGTGTGAGTGTAACAGGTGGGGTATTTAAGACCTAATAGCCTTTCACAGATAAGGATAGTATTTAATGTTCCCAAAGGGACATGTGTGAACATGTTGTGCTCTGTGCTCGGTTGGCCTGACATCTTGTTTAGAATGAGAAAAATCAGATGACCATGTTGTATTTGCTGAGTAAGGCATTTGTGTGCATACATGCGTGTGTGTGAGTGTGTGTGTGTGTGTGTGTGTGCGTGCGTGCGTGCGTGCGTGCGTGCGTGTGTGTGCGTGTGTGCGTGTGTTTGCCTGTAAATGCTCTGTGCAATCTTTTAAAGTGGAGAGAGAAATTGCAGTTAAGACAGAGAGAGAGGGAGAGAAGAAGGATGGAAAAGGGGAGAGAGAGAAAGAGAGAGAGAGAGAGGGACATGAAAAAAGAGAGAGAAAGAGGGAAAAGGAGTAACAGTAATGAAATATGGATCTGGGTTTGCCAATGTGTGTGTGTGTGTGTGTGTGTGTGTGTGTGTGTGTGTGTGTGTGTGAGTTTGCCAATGGAAGAGAGTTTAAATGAAAAGGCCTCTGCAGGTCTCGGGTCTGGAATCCATCTGGCAAATAGGGCACTGAGAACTGACCCTGGGAACTGCCCATCTATCATACTATCCAGTCAGGTTCTCTCTCTCACTCACTCACACACACACACACACACACACACACACACACACACACGCACACACACACACGCACACACTGATACACTCACACACACACACACACACACACACACACACACACACTGATACACTCACCCACACTGATACACACACACACACACACACACACACACATACACTCACCCACACACACACACACACACACACACACACACACACACACACACACACACTGATACACTCACACACACCCACACACACACACACACACACACACACACACACACACACACACACACACACACACCCACACACCCACACAGACACACACCCACACACAAACACACACACCAGTAAGTTGTCTCATTTACCTCTTGTTTGTGGAAAGCTTGATTGAAACGTTATAGTCACTGTTTTTCATTCCAAGGGTACTACCTCAGAGTTGAAAGATGAACTGGGGATACATGTTAAAAGGTTTTTGACATGACTCATGCTCTCTTACAAGGAGAATAAAAAACAAACGTATTGCAGTCTGGACAGCGCTCTGAAGGAGAAATCCGACATTGGCATGTCTCCGGGATATGCCTGGCACGTCTCCTTCTCACTGGGTGTGTGTTTGTAAATCTTACAGTTGCTGTGTGTTAGTCAAAGGGATTTACAATGCTCACTCCTTGCTTCTGTGCTTCACTGAGCTGATAAAGGATTATCCCACTGGTAGCTGACAGCTTTGGAAAAGTTTTTTTGTTATCAGAGAAACTATGTTTTTTTTGTCTGTGTGTGTGTGTGTGTGTGTGTGTGTGTGTGTGTGTGTGTGTGTGTGTATTGCTTTTTTTGGTCCAAGTTTGAGTTGTACATTCAATTCAATTCAATTCAATTCAATTTTTATTTCGCCATGTATACAGATACTAGGAGTTGTTTTTGGTTTTCTTCATGCAGGCTATAGTATCACAAAATAGAACAACAAGACAACACAGAACAACAATACAAGGACAGATAGTACCAGACAGTATGAGCAAAATAATAAATAAGAATGGAGGTAGTGCAACAATAATAATGTTAAATAAAGTGCGATAAAGTTCGTGTGTGAGAGCTATTTAGGAGGGCTATTGCTTGGGGGAAAAAACTGTTGAGGTGACGTGATGTTTTGGTCATGATGGCCCTGTATCGCTGTCCAGAGGGGAGACGGTTAAAGAGACTGTTAGCAGGATGTGAGGGGTCTGCCGTGATCTTCATTACTTTCCTGAGGGATCTGGAGCTGTGAAGGTCCTTGATGGAGGGAAGGGGGCAGCCGATGATGCGCTCTGCTGCCCGTACGACTCTTTGGAGCCTGGCCTTAGAGCGGGCAGAGGCAGAGTCATACCAGACCAATGATAGCCCTGTAAAACTGCACCATGATGGGGGGGCTGACCTGTAGTCCTCTCAGCTGCCGGAGGAAGAACAGGCGCTGCTGACCTTTCTACACTAATTGAGTGATGTTATTGTCCCATTTTAGTGTGTTGGTGATGGTTGTGCCTAGGAACTTGAAATGCTCTACTACAGTGACAGATGAGTTGTTGATGACAAGTGGAAGATGTGTCGGAACCTTTTTTCGGAAGTCCACAATCACCTCCACTGTCTTGTTGACGTTAAGCTCTAGGTTGCTGACTGCACACCAGGACTCTAGATGGCCGACCTCCCTCCGGTAGGCAGACTCGTTGTTGTTGCTGATGAGACCTATCATGGTGGTGTCGTCTGCATACTTGATGGTCTTGACAGACGGGTCACCAGAGGAGCAGTCGTTGGTGTACAGGGAGAAGAGCAGGGGGGACAGCACACAACCCTGGGGGGCACCGGTGTTAACTGTGCGGGGCTGTGACAGATGCGGGCCCAGCCTGACATACTGTCTCCTGTTGGTGAGAAAATCTGTAATCCATAAGCAGGTAAGGGGGTGGATGTTCAGATGGGTCAGTTTGCTATGGAGGAGGTCGGGAATGATGGTGTTAAAGGCAGAACTATAATCCACAAACAGGACCCTTGCATAGGTGTTCCGATTGTCCAGGTGTTGTAGAATATAGTGAAGGGCTATGTTGATTGCATCGTCTACTGAGCGGTTGGGTCTGTATGCAAATTGGAGGGGGTCCATGAGGTGGTCAGTGGATGCTTTGAGATAGGAGAGGACCAAGCGTTCAAATACTTTCATGACTACAGAGGTGAGGGCGACCGGTCTGTAATCATTTAAGCAGGTGATCTTGGGCTTTTTCGGCACTGGAATGATGACAGCAGATTTGAAGCATACAGGGACACGGCATAAATTGAGAGACTGATTAAAAATGTCCGTAAACACTGGAGCCAGCTCGCTGGCACAGTGCTTGAGGGTAGCAGGTGACACCATGTCCGGCCCACACGCTTTCCTGGTGTTCTGACCTTTGAAGAGCCTCCGAACCTCATGCTCAGTGATGACCAGTGGAGCAGGTGAGGTGGTGGCAGGGGGAGGGGAGGCGGGGGGGATGGAGGGGGTGGACCCACGCGGTGCTTCAAACCTTGTGCAGAACACATTGAACTGGTCTGGTAGATTTGGGTCGTTAGAGGTATAGCTGTGTATAGCTACAGCTGTAGATGTAGTGTTTTCCAGTGATATTCTGCGTTAATTGTTATATGGTGCGTGCGTGCGTGCGTGCGTGTGTGCTAGTGAAATGTGAGACAAGGCCATTAGTGATCCACAGCTGTAAAAACATACGTATATAAAGCTTGTCTGTACAGTCTGAGATTAACATTACGGTGCCTATGGGGTTGAATTACACTGTAGATGCAGGGATGGATTAACGAACGGGCCTACCGTGGTTTCTTAATCCGTCCATGTGTAGATGCTGTCCTCTTACTATTCCTGTGAACTGTACCTCTATTTCTCCCGCTCTTTCTCCCTCTCTCTCTCAAAATTCAAATAGCTTTATTGGCATGACCATTCATGTACAGTGTTATATGAAAAGCGAACAACAAAAAAAAGGAAATAAGAAAAGAAAGAGAGAGAAACAACAATAAACAGCAATCAACAAACAATAAACAAATCAGCTAACTGGGAAGGACCATACAAACAAGAACACGCATAGATGTGTGTGTGTGTGTGTGTGTCTGGATCAATGTGGTTGCTAACGTAGGCTGTTGTGATGATGTCAGAACCCCCCCCCCCCCCCCCCACATCAGCGTACATTTAGCTGATCCAGGGTCATTTATCACTCAAATTACCAATAAATCCTCTGCTCATTAACACACGCCCTGGGACTGTGCTGACATTTGGACACATTCAGGAGATGGTACAACTTAGCACACAGACACACACACACACACACACACACACACACACACACACACACACACACACACACACACACACACACACACTTATGTTCACACACACCCATATTCACAAAAACACATTATATTTATTTTATACCTGTATGTACACTTAGACATACATGGGCGCACACATAAATGTTCCCTTTCAATCTCAGTATTTTTTCCTCTCTCACACAGGCACACACACACACACACACACACACACACACACACACACACACACACACACACCTCTCCCTGTCCTCGGCCTGATAGTATCACATCAAGTGCATCAGCAACATACAGATCACATTTTATAGCCCTAATCATGGCAACATCTCGGCTGCATTTAAATGCCCCTCCATTGGGGCTGACATTTACACACACACACCTACACACACACACACACGCACACACACACACACACACACACACACACACACACTCCCACAGGCCTTTCATCACTCTCCGTCTGAATAATGATACTCCAAAGCCCGGCTGGATCTGCATGCAGCAGTGCCTCTCAGCCTGTGAGCTTCGTGAAGCACTTTTGAAGGGGGAATGCCTGTCACTCAGCAACTAAATTGATTCAATGTTCGAGCGACTGCTATATGTTTAAAAAGCCTCCGCAGCGATTTAGTTTATTGGCGGGGGAAGTCAAACTAAGCTGAGCCTCTGGTTGGATTTATATCTGTTCTTACAGACGAGATTGTGCTGTTTATATAAAAACAAAAATGTCTGGATGTCTGAGAACAGCTCCTTTTTTTGGTCTAAATCTTTCCGGCACGTATTACCCATAAAGAGCACTTTATTGATAGGAAGACAACACGACTGGGTGTGCTAGACGTTCCTGTTTAATGCGAGCAACTGTTGGCAGAGGAAAAGGGAGAAAATGTGTCCCAGTACAGCACCTTATCCTGCTGCACGTGCCTTTAAGAGTGCAGGTGTTTAGAGCAGTGTGAGTCCTAATCAGGGCACATCACAGACAATTGAGTGGAGACGTTTGGAACAGGCCCACTGAGGATGTCACTCGTCCCCTCCGGAGGAAGCCACTGCAGCTGTGGGTCTCTCACTCTCTCACTCTCTCTCTCTCTCTCTCTCTCTCTCTCTCTCTCTCTCTCGGCTATTGTAAAAGAGCATCGTAAATGTCAAATATTTGGACAAGTAAATTGAGCCGGGTCTCGTCAGGTGTTTGCACAGCGCACAAGCCATCTGCTCTGATTCAGCTTTGGATTTGTGAAGGGGCGGCCGTGTGCCTGTGCGCTCCGGGGGGTGGTGTGGACGTGGAGAAGAGACGAGGGCGTGGGCTTTGTCTCAAATATCCCGGAACAGGCTCTGGCCGGCGTCCAACAGAGATTTGTTTGTTTTGTTGTTGTTGTTGTTGTTGTTGTTGTTGTTCTCAGGGACTGAATGTCCGTACAGATGGAAGTGTCCATTGGGGTGTAATGCCACTTAAGATAAAAGCATCTGTTGTAGGATGCCCCCATCACCCCCACCCTTCTCCCGCTTACTAATAGGATTACCAGTGCTTGTGTATAGATTCGACACGCGGGTTGATTTTAGGCGCGTCATGTCGCCGGCACGTGAAACATGCCTTGTGCACCTCGGCATTGTGTTCACTCACAAGCGTGTCGTTAAGCGTGGCGTTGTGATTGTACTGCGGGTGCAAGCACACCTGGGAGAGCAGCTCCGGCCATCATCATCTGTCGGAGTGGGTAATGGGATCAGAGTGGCCTGTGTGCTTATGGCTGCCATTGTGATGGAAAAAGACCTCGCCGCCGCCGCCTCTGCCTCCGCCTCCAGGCTGTAAAGACCCAGGGATGAGTGTTCTGGGCAGAGCGAGCTACTGGGGCGTGATGTGACGTGTGCGGCGTGACGTAGGTGGTCTGAGGAGAGGGAGTGCGAAATCCTCACAGCTTGGGTCAGGGCTGAGACGCTGAAGGCTCTCTCTCTTACACTCACTCACAATTTTTTTTTTTACAATACACTCACACAATTTTTTTAGTACACACACACACACATGAACACAGGAAAAGGAACACACACACACACACACACACACACACACACACACACACACACACACACACATAGGTCTATTTATAGCATCCGGTCTCCTGAGACTGGTGAGTCACGGTGGGAGGATCGGCTGCATTGTGACGAGCTCCAACGTTAATTAAGCACGCAGCCTATGAAGAGGAATCAGATCTGGGCGTGACTCATCAATCCTGCTCCTGTCCTCCGCACACACGCGCGCCCAATTAGGTGCAGCGAGAACCGGCCGCAGCCCTGGAGAGGCAGATAAACACATTGATTTATGAATCAGTGAATCTGTGAATGTGCGTGACCCTGAATTCACAAGCAACACTAAGGAATATGTGTGTATTTTATTGGACATACAATATGTATATGAATATGAAGGAATATATATGTGTGTATGAATGAATAAGCGATCAGATATCAGTCATCAGTGTGTGTGTGTGTGTGTGTGTGTGTGTGTGTGTGTGTGTGTGTTTTCATCTGTGTGCACTAAGCCTTGGAAAGTGTGTACTTTCTCACCACAGAAAAGACCCAGTGCGTATTAATGGGACAAACTGGCCTTTAGGCATATTCCCTTTCTGCTGGGAAATTGTTAGTGTTCCGTTTGATTTACAGCACAGAAAGACTTAAATGACTTTGATGGTGCCCCCCCCCCCCCCCCCCCCTTTTCTCAGAGAGAGAGA
>NC_045154.1:31059760-31099760 GCF_900700415.2 Clupea harengus
TGTGTGTGTGTGTGTCTGTGTGCGTGTGTGTGTGTGTGTGTGCACTGCAGGAGTATTTGGATGTCCTCGGTAGGCCCATGGTTCTCGCAGATAAGGATGCCAAGAAGGTGCAATGGACAAATGTCTACCTAGATGCACTGGTAAGATCACATGTATCATTTTTCCCTGCATCTTCCAATATAGTTATCTCTGTATCTCTCTCTTGCTCTCTGCACACACACCCCCCCCCTCTCTCTCTCTCTGCACACCTCTCTCTCCCTTCCCCCTTCTGTCCCTTTCTCCCACCCACCTCTCACACATCAGCCACATCTCCCATCTGCTGTTTATGACTCAAAACAAGTGCCAGGGGGAGAGGAAAACGAGATGGCCGACAGGCTAGGAAACACGCTCTGTTATGGAAAGTGTGGCCGAATTTAGCCAGCACACACACTGCTATGAGATTAGATACTGTGTAAACCACATCCCTGCTCTGTGCTGCTGTTGTTGTTATTGCTGTTCCTGCTGCCTGGGCCTGCAGAGTACAGTATTCTTGCGTCTCGGAGCTGCTGTTGTGGTTACGGCTCTGGGGATGCATCCTGTCTCTGCTTTTATGTTCCTTTCTGCTGGAAATGAAATGGGCTCATTTGATTGTTACAGTGTTTGGGAGTTCAGTTTTAAAGTCACAGGAGAAAAACAAATGTTTTTTTCACAGAGTTCACAGTGTTTTTACCCTAGGTAATTAGCAAGCAAGGCTAAGATGTTGCATTGACTAGCCAACTATATTAGCATCAACTGAAAAGCGAAAGAATTTTTTTTTTACATGGGAGAGGTAGACACTGAGGATTTGCCTTGTTGATGTTGTTATTCCAATGCCACCCATGCATGCTATCGATGCCTTCTGGGGGTAAGAGACAGGTTCTTACTATATGGAGTATAACATTGAAATGCCACAGAGAGGATATGAGTGGACAAGTCCTACTGTTTCTTTTTTGAACCCCTATAACCTCTATCCTAACCTTACGATCCTATCAGCTGTGGTTGGTCATCTTAGTATGATTCTCAGCATGTTAGAAATGCCATAGAGAGAAGAGGAGACAGGTTATGCTGTTTGTGTTGTTAACCCTCACGATCTTTTCCCTGACCTCACGACCCCAGGAGCTAGGCTTGGTCATCACAGGGACTCTTCCCGTCTTCAACAAGACCAGGTCCAAAGAAGGCTCGCAAAACCAGGTCTGTTTCTCTCATCAGCTACAGTAAGACACACAAACCTCGCCCTGGCTCAAAATCCACATGCTTATTTGCTCGTGAAATAGATCTAGTCCAGTTGATGGAAACCAGACCAACACATACTGCAGGCCCTATGGCTATTAATAGAGCTTTTTTCTGGAAATGTGTGATGTGTTTATAATGAAGTGCTGGAATATACCGACATGCTGACGGACACGCTGCGCCCAGATACGGCACCCATGCCACGACCCGGAGGGCAGTGGCCGCTAAGAGATGGCCACGGCGTACAGCCATTATCATAGTACATTATACTAACGGGAAGCAAGGAAGTACAAATCAACAGAGGAAGTTGGTGAAAAACAGGGTGTAATGTTCTGGTGGTGTGTGTGTGTGTGTGTTCTGTACATCGGTGTTCTGTGTTTTCACTGAGGCAGCAAAACCAACTGATCCTGGGAGTGATGGGAGTGGACGTGTCTCTGAACGACATCAAGAGACTCACACCTCGCTTCACTGTGAGTTACAAATCCACACACACACACACACACACACACACATCCACACACAGACATCACACACACACACACACACACACACACATCCACACACAGACATCACACATACATACTCACACAAACAATCACACACACATACACAAACAAACATCACACACACACAAACACCACACACACACATCCAACTTCCCCCTCCTCGCCCCTTGATTGCTGAGACCTGAGGGTCCACACGCATGCAGCGGTCTGTCAGTGTGGTCTGGTTCTGTAGTTACAAATGGACTCTTCTGTGTTGATGTTGGATAAATACTTCAGTGCTAGAGTCCAAATGTGTCCAGTGAGAAGAATTTAGAAATTTGGTGCTGACAGTCAAAAATAATTTTTAGACATTATAGCCTTCTTCCAGAATTTCCATTCGTGACACCCATGCTCTTAAATCTCTGTTAACATACAGCATGAGGTAATCATTCTTTAAGAGCTGCGAGATCAATGATGGCGTCTGTACACTAGTGACTGTAATGAAAGAAATAGAATAAAACTGAATTCTGAAGTAAGGAAAGGGCGCTGGGTGTGATGCTTCCTCCCAGGTGGGCTTTCCCCCCTTGCCTGCTGTAACACACGTGATTGAAAGATCGAGCGTTGACCCAAAGGCTCATACATCACCCCCAGCATCTGCTTGTATTTAACATTTTACACACTTGGGATTTGCCATTTTCGCTACGCGTAGCATTTCCATATGAGGGAGACTTGCCTTGATTAACACGGCGAGCGCGTTGAGTTTCCTCGATACATCCGCATAGATTAAAAACAAAAAGCCCCGCAAATGGCAGTAATGCCTCTCCTGGATGCCTTGCCAAGCTCTCGCGGCGGTGGGTTCTCCCCTCTCAGGTGGTCCAGGGCTGTTAACCTGTCACTCAGCATTCAGGCCAGTGCCTTCTCTCTATCCCCGCAGATCAGCCCTAATGGATACTACTTTGCCATCGATCCCAACGGATACGTGCTGCTGCATCCCAACCTGCAGCCTAAGGTAAGGTAACACACACTCCCTCAGTCCCCCCCCCCCCCCCTCTCTCAGACAGTTGGGAGCTGTTGAAGAGCTGCAAACACTACTGACACAGCAGGGGAGTTCAGCTGTGTGTGTGTGGGTGTGTGTGTGTGGGTGTGTGTGTGTGGGTGTGGGTGTGGGTGTGTGGGTGTGTGTGTGTGTGTGTGAGGAAGTGAGGAAGGCCAGCAGCGCTGCCAGAATCCTAATCATCTGTTTATTTAATCAAGTTTAATTTTTTTGGAGAGAGTGCAGTAGGGGCTTCATCTCAGGGAAGAGCCTGTTCGTTTTCTTACTCTTCCTTTCATTCTCTCTCTCTTGCTCTCCCTTTCTCCTCCTCTATCTCTCCTCTCATCTCCCTTACTTCTTCCCCCACAGCCCTTTTCACACACAGTGAGAGAGAGAGAGAGAGAAGAGAGAGAGAGAGAGAGACAGAGAGAGACAGAGAGAGAGAGAGAGAGACAGAGAGAGAGAGAGAGAGAGAGACAGAGAGAGAGAAGAGAGAGAGAGAGAGAGACAGAGAGAGAGAGAGAGAGAGAGACAGACAGACAGAGATATGCATTCATATGTAGTACTGTATGGAAAATGTGCTCCGGTGTGGGGTTCGAAGAAAAGAACACACAAGAGGACATCTTTCTTTTTCCTGTTGTGCGCCATTGCCTCGCTCCCCCTCTCTCTTGGCACATTAAGTGTGATTCAGCGAAGACAGCAGCACGGGGGATATTTAGAGACTCGTTGGCAAACCTCTGCACAGAAGGCCATTACATGCGTGCATATGACCTACCCTGTAATGGCATGGTATCTGAGTTCTCCCCGACATGCCTTTTCCACACAGGCCATCTTTGTTTCTGTATTCCTTTTGCATTTAATAACCACATGTTCTCTGCAAAGCTGGGCACTCGCCCCCCCACTACAACACTTACAGTTTGCCTGGAGATACTGACTGTCTGGCTGTGAACCTGCATATATGTTTTTCAATAGATTTTGTCAGTGCAAAGAATATGTCAGACGGGTCACGATGCACATCAAAAACAGAGAGACCTCTCCTACTGAACTGGCCCATGTTGAACACATCATCCCTCAAACATGACATATGTAATGGGAGAAGGGAAGAGATAAGAGACAGGAATATATTGTTTGGGATGTTAAGGAGTACCATATTCCCATCCCCAGAGGCCAAACACGTACAGTACCATGAGATTCCCATCATGTTTCTGTGGCTTGGATTTTTACTGTTAACTAGAGCCTAGTGGAATGTGTAGTCATGGCTTTATTGGTTAGACATGTTTTTTATTTTTTGCCGTCACATCAAAGGTTCCTTTTTTTTCTTAAAGCAGGGGCACATTGTGACTTATTCACATACTTTGAAAATGTGTGTAGCTGATGAGTTGTTTTATTGGCCTAACTATGTGGAACTTGCGTAAAAAATCCATTATCTGGTAATGATGATATTCGCTTAATGGAAGTGAAGTATTACGGTCTTAGTATGGTGCAAATCCAAAACTGAGAGAGAGAAAGAGAGAGAAAAACAGAATTAAATGCTCTGTCAAACAAATTACCATTTTAATAGACTTCTGTAAATGACTAGATTTCTCCTGTTTTCTTTTGTCTTAATTCCCTTTTCTTTTTTTCCTTTTGTGTTTTGTTTTAATCTCTGTGAGCAATAATCATTAGCACAGCATTAATGTGAGTTAGTAACTAGTATGTGAATATATATCTGGATATCTGAATACATCAGAATATCAGAATATATCTCATACATTTACATTTAGCAGACACTTTTATCCAAAGCGACTTACAAGGATGTATACACATTGTACATTTACACTGATGGCACACTGCACATCAGGAGCAATTAGGGGTTCAGTGTCTTGCCCAAGGACGCTTCGACAGGGAATCGAACTAGCAACCTTCTGATTACTAAACGACTTCTCTACCTCCTGTACCACTGCCGCCTGAATATATCTCATATCTGAATATACCTCGTATCTGAAATCACGGGTTGGATCCATCTTGATGCGAGGTGCTTCTGCTGAACACATCCCACATGGAGCTGTCTGTCATGTATCCTGGTGTTGATGTGATTCGCAACGATAATCTCAGCTGGGAGACTTGTCTACGTGAGTGATGACACCGAGGGCCGGTGTGGAGCGACGGCTGCTGTGATGAAATCTACAAAAACAAAACCTCCGGGTCCACTGTCTGGAAAGCACTCTCTCAAAACCTTCACACTCAAAGCAAATCAAACAGTTGCATCAGCCAATACGGAGGTTGCTGTCCAGTGTGTAACTCGTCCTTCCACAAAGTTTTCTTAACCATGCCGTCCCGAATCCCTGAACAACCACTGCGCCCTTAGCACAGGGACGGTTGTATGTTCACGAGGTAGTGATGCCAAGGATGATGAAACATTCAAATGCATTAAGGCAGAAGTTATTGTCGAGTCTAGGTGGGGGAAAATAGGTTTTGTTCACACCCAGCTAGTCTCCATTCCAAACAGCCTGTCCACAGAATACCATGGATCATCCTATGAACAGTGACACTAAGATTCCAAAGCTAACATGGTTCTCACTGTAGGGAGTCCGACTCTTATTCAATGTCTTTGATGTCAAATCAAAAGAGTGTGGATGCAACTCCAGACTACAAGGGTGAAATGCTTTGCATTAGTATTTTCAGAAAACACATTTGTTTACCAAGCCAGCGAGCACTTACTGAACACATGTACAATTTCATGCTCAGAGTCAAAGACATGTGATGCTAAACCACTGTCTCTGCTTACACAGCCAAAGTCATCACCGCCACCATATAAAGCTGATACATTTCAAAGTTACAAAGGAGCTCACATGTGGCTCTATTTAAGATGTAGCTCCATTTCATCTAATGGATATCAAAGCAGCTGATTCAGTTTTATAGCAGGTAAATAAAGTAAGAAAACTTTATAGCCCAGCACGTGCCTTTCCAGATTATGCAGATTGAATGAAGGAGACTTTGTCTGTCACGCAAATTTACAACGAACGACGCGTTGCTGAAATGGAAATTTGAATGGGATATTTTAAATGTGTAAAACCTAGCATTTTGGTCTTATATTATTAACGTTGCGATGTTCAGTAACCGGCTCTTCCTCTTTGCCGGCCAGCTGGCTGCCTGGTTGACTATAGAGACTCGTGCTAATCTGCTACTCAGCAGTGTCACCCTCACCGTCACGCCACCGTCTGGCCTTGCTAGCAATCAGGACGGAAAGGTCACGTTCACATGTGGCCCAGGTTAGGTATCTCCTGCGGTGCCTATGTATAAAATCTTTACCCTTTGCCCGGGTGGTGCGGCACGGCTTGGTTGATAGAACTGTGCTATGACATGTTGGTGTTGTGACAGGCTGGCATTTGGGGTAATGGGATTATGTCTGTCCCCCAGCGCTAACTAAATACACTCATAAAAACAGTGCCTCCTGGGAACAACATATAGCTACCCAAATAAAGGGAACGTTCACATCAGAAAGGTCATGCTGTGGACCAAAATACCAGCTCATAATTTGTGCTATATGTCATTGATTTTTTTTGTCAGTATCTGGTTAATGTCCCTGTTTCTACGTCACTGAAGAGGATTGAGTTTGATATGGACATGTGTATGAAACGTCACCACCGTACACACGTTTTATCGTGAAATTGCTGAAATGTACTGTTCTCTGACAAAAACACACATATGGTAAATTTAGGGCTAATATAAGTATAGCTGTCAGTAGACTTCCACTCAGTGGCTGCATTTTAAGGAGAAAAGCTATTATTTTGAATGTGATATTACATTTAAAATGTTATCTGTCCCAATGTAATTTGTGATTGACTTCAAATGGAATTTATTTCACCTTCAGGCTTCACAGTGCAGTGGTTCTGTTTGATTGGGAGGCGTGTAAGGCATCTCTGCTGTGGAGCCAAAGCCACTCACCAGGGCCACCCCTGGCCTACCCCTGGCCTACCTCTGCTCTGCTCTGCTCAGCTTTACTCAGCCTCGCTGTGTGCCCATGTGCTGCGCAGGCCTCGTTTGGTAGAAATGATTTCCCTGTGCCCAGCCAGCCTTGATCAGATCCGAAGGTTTGATCTGGCCAGGACAGATGTTCAGATCTACTCCAACATGGTCACAGTTTCTCAGGCCTAATTGAGTAAGACACAGAGGGATGGATTCAATCTCTCCGCCTTGGACGAGGCACTTAACCTCATCGTTTTTTTTTTCTCTCTCTCTCTCTCAAAAGCAGACTTTCAGTGTGTGTGTGGTGTGTGTGTGTGTGTGTGTGTGTGTGTGTGTGTGTGTGTGTGTGTGTGTGTGTGTGTGTGTGTGTGTGTACAGTATGTGTGAGATATGCGTGAAGGAGTATTATAGAGAGAAAAAAAAACACATGGGTGAATTTGTTCACTGCAGCTCTAAGACGGGGCCCAGGATGTGATGATTGTATCAGTAAATAGGCCTTTCAGTGTTTCTGCGCAACCGATGACGTGATCATTTGTGTTTTGTTCGCACATACACTCACATAAATCCAAGCATAAACACATATGTACACACATATGCACACACACCTACATGCTCGCACACACACACACACACACACACACACACATAGACACTATGTGTGCATGACATGGTATGATATGAGAAATATATTGCCTATTAATAAATCTATTTTAGAAGCTCCGTTTTGTAATGTCTCCCCGCTTTACCTCCATCCTCCTTTTGCTTTCATGAAATGTAGCTCTTTTTGTTGGATTCATCTTGTTTGTTTTGCTGACAAACAAACGAGTTTCATTTCTTTCCATCACTGCTGGTTCTCAGAAAAGGATCCGTAATCGTCACATAAGGCTAAATAACAAATATGCCATTACCTTCCATGAGGTGAGAACGACACATAGTCAGCAGTGTGTGTGTGTGTGTGTGTGAACTTTGAAGTGAGTGTGTTTGTAGTGTATAGACAGTTAGATGTCGTCTGTGTTTTGACAGGAAGGTTTGTCTGTGCTTATAGTCTGTGGAGCGTAGTGCTAGAGTAAGTAGTGCTGGTTCCATGGTTATTAATGGGAATGCGTTAAGTGCTCTTTCAGAATGGGCTCACGTTTAGGTGCTAAAAAGAATTTCTCCAAGTAATTTATGAATTTAGAAATGATGTTAAAGGTCGTACTGAACACACAGTTCAATACATCTTACCGTTACTTGAATTCATTTTAAATTTCAGAGGCTCATTGGATTTTTCATGTTCTTTAAAGCACAGGACCAGAGGCAACCGACTGAAATGAACTGCAAGTCTCCAGTGTAATAATATTCCCACCAAGATGTAGCCTTGTCTCTCAGTAGGGGGATGACCACATTGGCTATTCCTGGTCAGGCTATCGCAGCAGAGGAGATTTCATTCAATAGTTAATCCCCAACTCCACAGCACTCCCCTGACACCCCGGCTGGTGTTGCGCTGTGGTTCTTACCCCCTCACTGAAGAGAAAAAAAAGCCCCGGACTGAGGTCATGACCATAGCAGCTCCCGTGCCTGAGCCTCTGAGCTCTGCAGACGACCCATCCTGAAACTGTGGTATTTCCTGCATTCCCCCCCCTGTCCTTAGAGCCCTGCAGTGCGCTCTAAGTAGAGCATACTCTGTAGGTCGCTCATCCATAGTCGGTAGACATGCTACAGTGCCCTGAGCTATAGTACATTTAGTCTGCCTGTCAGTGAGTGCTCCCCGTCTAACTGTGCCGTTTGGATGAATACTGTTGCTCCAAAACTCCATTTGTCAGGATATATCCAATACAGCAGTATTGTCTTTTCTTTAATTCTTCCACTGAGACATCATTGTTCACTTAAAGTATTTTTTTGATTAGCTATAACAGTGAGTGATATAGCCTTGAATGGAATTTCAAATTGTGTTTGTGGGGTTTAGACATTTCAAGACTTTTTTTTTCGGTAAGGGGGAAAGTGCTTAAGCCAGAAAGGAAGTGAAGAGCATGAGATATAATTGGGTATTTCCTGTTTAGAGATGACACGGGCAACTGTCTTGTTGGGCCTGTTATTGTGTCTCCTGAGATGACTCCAACTGCTGCTGCTTATGCAGGGCTACAACGCAGCTCTCAGAACAGCACCAGTCAGGCAGTGGAAAATAACTGCCGGAGTTTCATCCAGGAAGTTTCCTTTAGGCAACGTTTTGTTTTATTTTGTCTTTTTTTTTTCAAAAACCAAATACCTCTGTTTGGGAATTTCTGTAAATCATTTACAGGTTATGTAAAAGAGTGCCTATGCTAAATTAGTCACAGCATCCACAGAAGAAACACATGGTAGCCAAGCCACAGTTGAGCCAGCCAATGACGCAGCAACAGTGCGATCACATAGGCGTAGCTCCTTATCGAGCACGCTTCTCTAACCGTGTGCGTACGGCCTTTGCATGCCTTTTATATGTGCATTCCAGTGCAGGGTACTGGACTCTTTCCAGGGCGAGATATTACTTTCAAACAGCCTCAGAGTCCGCGTGGAGGAGTTGAATATTGAGATATTTTTCATACGCCGCTCCTCATCCCTCCTACTGCGAGGGAATGGTGTGGGGGGGCTGATTGGGTTAGCGGCAGACACATGTCAATCATCCCCCTAGCTGCTATTTAAATCCCCCCGCTGTCAGTGGAGCAAAGGGCAACCCCAGTGCTTTGAAAGGCTCTGTCCGTCTGCCTGTGTCTCATTAGGCTAGAACAGAGCGCCACTTTCATATCCCTTATGGCAATCTCATGGCTCATTTTCACCCAGCTCTCTCCCTCCGTCGCTGTTCCTTTTTCTCTCCCTTTCACTTTCGTCGCTGTCTGTTTGATGTGTGTTCTTTCTTTCTTTCTTGTTGTCTTTCTTTTTCTTTCTTTCTGCTTTCTTTCTGCTTTCTTTCTTTTTTGTGTGTGTGTCTCACAAGTAAAGTCTGTGATTTGTATTTGTTCTTTTGTCATCATTTGTCTGATTTGTGCACTTCTCTCTGCTCACTTCTTTCTGTTTCCACGGACTGGCTCTTCGTCACACTCACCCCTCCTCATCCTCGACTGTGTGTGTCTCTCTATCTGCATGGTGATCTTTGGTGGTGTGTGTTCTCTCTCTGAATGACATGTAAGACATCAACTTGATTTTCCTCTGTCACATGTTGACCGGCATGAGCTCATCAGGGGGTGTCGAGTCTGTAAAATCTCTTGAATATGACCACATGTTTGTCGACATTCACTCCACTGACCAAGCCAAACTCTGTCATGAGTACTCCTACACTTCACAGTATATGGAGATTTACTTGGACTAAGGCGCCCAGAATTAAAGAATCAGAAGCGATCTAGAAATAAAAAAATGTTGATGATCGTTCAACGTTTTCATCCTGCAGGAAATAGAACATATATTCCCCAACCATGTACTTGCCTTCGGTCAAGAATGTGTTATTGATAACAATGACACGAGTAACATGTGTTTCTAGACGTGTTTGTGCTCACTGCTCCACCACCATTTAGAGGAAAAAGTTAAGTAAATAAATACATTCTTGATGATTTTGTAAGTAAGCTCACTGTATATATATATACAGTATATATACAGTATATATATACATACATATATATATATATATAATGCTCTAAAAAGTGGAGCTGAATCAAATGTCAACTGCAGTCAAGAACTCCATGATCTATAATTATGATCTACATTGATGTAAATGCAGAGGAAAATCTTCTCATAGGTGTAGAAATCTCCTAGAAAAGGTCCCTTACTGACTCTACGCCTTACTCAGTCATGTAGACCCACACACATCCACGAAAGCACTTTGTATGTCCTGATGATGTCTTTTCCTGAACACTCTCTTCTCTATTACATGCAAGTTTATTGGGCCATATTGCATCTCATAAAATAAAACTCGTATTCTTATATACCAATATATTGAGGATGTATCACATTTTTAAAGGGACCAGTGTGTCAAATATGTTTCATAGTTTTACTGTCCAAACCTTATATACAGTACCTGTCATCAGTCACAGAACAGTGTTTTTAAAAAGCAGTGACGTTTTAAACATGAACTATGACATAGTCAAAGCATGCACGTGTCACGAGAGAGCTCTTTTAAGGAATGCTTTGTCTCCCTGCAGAACCCCAAATTCCAGGAGCCGGTCACCTTGGACTTTCTTGATGCCGAGCTAGAAAATGCCAATAAAGTGGAGGTAATGTGTCAACCACAGATACACAAATGCACTCGTGCAGGCTCACATTTACTCATAAACAGTATTTGTACTTGAGAGCAAGCTGGACATGAGAGGTGTGTGTGTGTGCGTGTGCGTGTGCGTGTGCGTGCGCGTGCGTGTGCGTGTGCGTGTGCCAGTGCGAGTGTGTGTGTGTGAGTGTGTCCGGCGTGCGTGCGTGTCTGTGTTGACGGTTTTCTTGTTTGAAACAGGGGACACTAGTGGAACACAAAATGACAACCTAACAGTTTTCTGTAGTAGTAGTCCTAGTAGCACTAGCTGTAGCAGCAGCAGTAGTAGTAGTAGCAGTAGTAGTAGTAGTAGTAGTAGTAGCAGTAGCAGTAGTAGTAGCACTAGCTGTAGCAGCAGCAGTAGTAGTAGTAGCAGTAGTAGTAGTAGTAGCAGTAGTAGCAGTAGCAGTAGTAGTAGTAGTAGCATTATCAGTAGTAGTAGTAGTAGTAGTAGTAGTAGTAGTAGTAGTAGCAGTAGCAGTAGTAGTAGTAGTAGCATTATCAGTAGTAGTAGTAGTAGCAGTAGTAGTAGTAGTAGTAGTAGCAGTAGCAGTAGTAGTAGTAGTAGCATTATCAGTAGTAGTAGTAGTAGTAGTAGTAGTAGTAGTAGTAGTAGCAGCAGCAGCAGCAGCAGCAGCAGTAGTAGTAGTAGTAGTAGCAGTAGTAATAGTAATAGTAGTAGTAGTAGTAGCAGTAGTAGTAGCATTAGCAGTAGTAGTAGCATTATCAGTAGTAGTAGTAGTAGTAGTAGCAGTAGTAGTAGTAGTAGTAGTAGTAGTAGTAGTAGTAGTAGTAGTAGTAGTAGTAGCAGTAGTGGGTACCTACTTAGAACCCACCCTCACACCCTGCATCCATCGTCTGTGAGCTACTTGGCTCTGCAGCTCCTGGATGAAAACAGCAGAATCTGACCCCCTCCCTCCCTCCCTCCCTCCCTCCCTCCCCCCCTCCCCCCCCGCCCGCGCCAATCTCCCAGCCCCACAGCTGTAAGTCAGGTCGGCCCGACTGCAGCGCGGCTCCAGAAGGAGACAATTCCTCCCTGAACATAACATTGTGTATCCAGGACAGGCAGTAAACATTACTGCTGCTCTGGGAAAGAGTGGTGAGAATCGGGGGGTCTCTCCGAGAGCGCTGGCTGAGAAGCCCATCGCATCTGAGATCTGGTTCGGATTGAGCAGGGGATGATTTAAGGAAAGCAGGGGTAAAAAAAAGAGGAAATTTATAGACGGAGAGGTAACACGGAGAGTTTAGCATTTGCCTCCTGTTTGCGATCTACCAGCCATGCTGCTCACACTGTACCTATCAGGCAGTATACCCAGGTGTGCCAGATATGTCTAGTAAACATCTTATGTGCTCTAACATACCATCTCTCTCTCTCTCTCTCTCTCTCTCTCTCTATCTCTCTCTCTCTATCTCTCTCTCTCTCTGTCTGTCTCTTACACACTGTCTCTCTCTCTCTCTTTCTCTATTTATATATCTCTCTACTGTTCTATCTGTCTATATATCATTGATACAGATAAGGAAACAGATGATTGATGGGGAGACAGGAGCAATGACCATAGACACACTGGTGAAGTCATATGATGAGGTGAGTTTAGAGATGGTGTTCCCTCACAGCTTAAGGATGTTGGAGATTGATACGGTTTGGTTAGCTTAACGCATGAAGAAAAAGCGGCGGACATTACCCTTAAACAAACCTGCTCCAGCAGTCTGAAATACGGAGCCGTTTATTTCACGCATCGCATTTCCTTCTAACCAAACGTGAATTATTTTATTCCCATAATTTAAAAACACAATGGGCCCTTTGAGGTTTGCAGCGTTCAAGTGAGCTTTTGATCATTTTTTTCCCTTCTCCCATTGTGAAACCTCTCTCCATAATGGCCGCAAAAAAACAGCTCGGCTGTCCCACTGAGAACTGTAGGCTTGCATGAAAGCCCTCTCCACTCGGACAGCTTTGAGCGATTATCTCCACCAAACAAAAGACCTCAGACCAACCCTCCAACTACCCCCCATCCCGGCCTCAAAACCTCAAACTCCAAACAGCTACCTGTCCATCAATGGTACCGCGTGCAGCCTGAAGATTAACTTGTGTCAGGTCTCTTGAGAGGGAGGCTTGGGGACCAAGAGAGGCACCTGTATTTCACTGCTGTATAAATCAGCTCATAAGAACGACTGGCCGAGGTAGTTTTCTTTGGAATGGAAATAAATCACAAACAGCAACTCGGCTGCACTGGACTAAGGGATCAGGGTTCCCACAGCCGGCTCTGCTCTGTGATTGGCTGGTGTCTTGTCCATCAACCAAATCACAATATGGAGACCTCTGTTTCATATTCGTTTCAGGAATACTGTGTTCTTGCCAAGTTCCGTTCCATTTTTTGTTTCGAGAGCAAATAAACCTCTGCGTCTTCCCAAACAAACTCTAGGGCTGCTTTTGACTTTGATTTCATGGCAGTACAAAATGAGCTAAACTAACTATCTGCATGTGTGTGTTCCCTGGCAGAGGTACATCGACAGAGGCGGCAGGACATACACTTGGGCACCAGTGAACGGCACTGACTACAGGTAAGGTCCCCTAGTCCAACTGAACAGCATCAGTACTGAGTCACTATGATTGCCATCTCTCAGGCTACACTAGACTACTTTTTTTGTCAATGGTGTTAATATCATTGTATGCATATATGTGCATGTATAGGTGTGTTCGAGGTTGTGTGACAGTGTTGTGTTTGTGTGTGTGTGTGTGTGTATGTCGAGCAGTATTTGTTGATGTTCCGGTGACATAACCACATTTTTTTGCTTTTCAGCTTGGCCCTTGTCTTGCCTGAGTACGGTCGGCATTACCTTCGAGCTAATCTGGGAGACACTATCCAGCAGGCCAAATGTGAGTACACACTGATGAAATGAATGAACAGTAGTGGTTGGAACACACAGAGCGAAGCACATGCGGTTAGTAGTGTGATAAACATTAACTATGAACAGAGGCCCGGTGTCAATTCTGGATTCAAATCAAGTCACAGTGCATCACAGGAGCTCAGCTTGGTTCCTGCTGTTGTGTGACATGGAATTTAGGAGGCAATTAGAAACTGGTGTGTGTATGAGACGGGGGTGGAGGGGCAGCAAGATTAAAAATGTGTGTGTGTGTGTGTGTGTGTGTGTGTGTGTGTGTGTGTGTGTGTGTGTGTGTGTGTGTGTGTGTGTGTGTGTGTGTGTGTGAGTGTGTGTGCGTATATGTGTGTCAGACAATCTGACACATGGCCTGCAGGGGACATTTTATCTGCCAGTGGTTGCAATGCCATATGGTGTCATCTATCCTCATATCCATTCATTTTAAACTACGTACAGTTAGAGGCAGCAGTCTCTCCCAGCTCATCACTGTCGGCGTATGGCGCGCTGGCAGAAACTCCTACCTAGTTATGCTGCCTCTGCCTGAGTCATAGGAGAGACATGATACTTAATGACAGGAATCCTCTTAGGTTCATGACTCAAGTCAATGAGCACTGTGAAATAATCTGTCACCAACCTCGGCTGTGTGCAAAATGGAATCGTATTAACATACATTATTGGTTTATATTTCAGGCCATCTGTTTAAGGTAATAGCATAAAGTCAGCAAGACTTTTCACTGCAGCCCGCCTGTCTTACATGCATGGATGAATCTGCTCACATTCCAAGCAGTTGCTTGTAGTGTAAAAAAAGCCTGATGTTTCAGGCAGACCTTGCTGAAGTCATAGCCATGATAAAGTGTCAAAAGATTATGTCCAGGAGAGCGTTTGTAATCTCCAGGATCAGGGCAGAGATTTGTCTTTTAAACACAATTCCAGCTGGCTTCCACCCATCCCAGCTCCGAAGGCCAGGGCTTTGATCCTGCCTCTCCCCCCAGGTCGAGAGGCCTGTGTCGGGCACGGAGTGTGTGGAGCCTCCCTGTCCTCTGGGCCTCTTCATTCTCCTCCCAAACTGTCCGCCGCACTCCCCCGGTTACAGCAAAATGGCATAAGTCAAGTCTGCTAAAGCATGCTGTTTCACTCAGGCCTACTGTAATACTTCACAAATCGCAGGCCGAGTTCTTCATCTTAGTCCTTATTGGTACTGGTGTCACGTGAAACCCATGGTCCTGTACTGTGCCGTATGTCCCTGAGGGTTGAAAGGGATTATTCACAACGAGAGTGGACCATCAGAGACTAATGAAATACACCCCTAATCTAGGCATGCTGTAACTGCAGATATATCTATTAAGAAACATGTACAGAAAAAATTCCCTAAAAAGTCCCTAACTACCACAAGATTCAGTATACAAAAACACTGTGGGGAATGATCTTTGCAGCTGTGGTACAACCTGCTACAATGCAGAAGCACTGATATTCAACTGATATTCATTCAACTCTCCATGTGAGATACATTCCAATAAAAAAGACTTGCTTTTCTTTGCTAGCAGTTATTATTTCCCCTCGGAAAACAACCTGCTTCAGAAAAACAGCTAGATGTGTATTGCTGTCTCCCTGAAGCATATTCAAATGCAATACTCTCCTCCACACCAATACTGATATTAAACACAGCATGAATGTGGGCTAGCACTCTGGATGAAGTCAGCATGCATAATATATCAGACATGTATTCATAAAATATTGTGAGTTATATGCCTTTCTATTAGCATACGTAACCACGGCGACCCCTTTTATGAATCCTGTGAGGTCATTTTCAGGAAATGTCTGCAGTCAGGACAAGCACCATAATTTATTAAGGAATGATTACCTTAATGCACTCCTAGTGGACACACATAGACTGCTCGAGAGGCATAGTGCTTTAGTTAAATACCTGTGTTGACCGATCTGTAATTCTCTCGTTTATCTGCCTTTGTGTCCTTCTGACTGTCTCTCTCTCTCTCTCCGCTGCAGCAATCTTGGGCAAGTATTGCCAAATCTGTACAACCTTTTCCATCAGTTTCCAATTTTTCTCTCGCTCTGTGTATATTCTATTCATCAACATCTTTCTTTTACTTACTCTCTCCCTCATCTTCATTATGTTCCAACCCTGTCATTTTCCTTTCTTTTTTTTTTATTATTTGGTGCTTGCATGTGAATCTTCACTAACGCAGGAGCTGTTATGACATCTTGTTTTGATCTTGTCTGCATGAGCTTGTGATGATGAGTACGCCCAGTGTAATTCAGGCTTGCTCATTACTGCGCTGCGCTGGCACCAGCACTTTTATTGCCACACCTCACAGACTCGGCCTGGACGGACGTTTTATCTGCTATCGCCAAGCAAAATCGTGTCCATTAGTCAAGCTGCTATAATTAGCTGAGCCGACGGCGTGTTTTGTCTGCAGTCTGCAGTGTGTGTGTGTGTGTGTGTGTGTGTGTGTGTGTGTGTGTGTGTGTGTGTGTGTGTGTGTGTGTGTGTGTGTGTGTGTGTGTGTGTGTGTGTGTGTGTGTGTGTGTGTGTGTGTGTGTGTGTGTGTGTGCGTGCGTGTGCGTGTGAGTGATGCATTGGCTGGCTGTTGCTGTTTGAGCAGACACTGAGTCGGTGCTGATCACGGTCGAGTGGACATCCTGCAGACAGCCCGAGCCATCGCTGTGTGACTCATACTCAAACTCGGCCCAGGGTCCAGCCACACCGACCGGGCCTTAATGCTCTCATAAAAGTGCCCCATCGATAAAGGCATTAAAAACAGTGACTCAGCGGCTCTTAAGATGGCATTCGGGAGCAGAACGCCGGCACGCTTCAACCGCACATCAAAGGCTGGGGACAGAGTGGTGTTACAGAGCGAAAGATGTTGGAACTGGATATATGTATGGTGAAAGGGTTTTAGAACGTGGTGGTGGAGAGAGAAATACATAAGGCATATCAGAGGCCAGGGTTGTTGATGTGTGTGGGTCTGTGTGTGTGTGTGCGTGCGTGCGTGCGTGTGTGTGTGTGTGTGTGTGTAAGAGAGAGAGGGTGGTGGTGTGGATCAAGGTTGGAGGCAGGCTGATCCTCCTCAGGACCATCTTTAGCAGCCTCACAGGAGCCCCTGGCTGGGGATCAGGTGTCTGGGTCCAAGCCAGAGTTCAAAGCAGCCCCCGTAAAGCGCAGGCAGGCCAGTCGGCCAAGAGAGGGGGAGGGCTGGGGGGCGCTGGGGAGCTGCACAGGAGGGGTAATGGAAAGAGCAGACGTGCATTAACATGGGGCGACCCATGCACCGCGCCACACCGCACACACACACACACACACACACACACACACACACACACACACACACACATACACACACCCACACTCCACGAACACGACCGCAGACCTGCCGCAGATTGTATCCAGACCCATATCCGAAGATCCACTCTAGGTTATAAAGTCACTAAATGAACAGTGATGACAGACACCCAAACAGTCACATGGCAAAAAGGCTATATAAACACAGTATTAAACACACACATACTTAATAATCAAGTTAACATTTTTCCCTCAGGCATTTTTGTCGTTTGTTATTGTTTTCCTATATGAATCAGCCCCTTTGATGTCCATATGCACCTACACACACATGCATCCTCCCACCTACTTCAGATCTTAATTTGACTCTATTTTCTTGTAAAACTATCCCGGGGCAAGCTACCTTCACCAAAGGCATGCAATGACAAAGCATCTGCTCCGCTTGACCTCTTATATTACAGACTCCTGAGCCACTAATAACTAACAACAGTGTGTGTGTGTGTGTGTGTGTGTGTGTGTGTGTGTGTGTGTGTGTGTGTCTGTGTCTGTGTGTGTGTGTGTGTGTGTGTGTGTGTGTGTGTGTGTGTGTGTGTGTGTGTGTGTGTGTGTGTGTGTGTCTGTGTGTGTGTGTGAGAGTGCTGGGGCCTCATAAGGCCATATCTACGCTAAGGCTGGTTTCTCATTTTAGCTCTGGCTTGATGTCCCCAGCCTCATTGCCTTATATATCAAGTAGACCTGTGCAAAACTGTGCATGATTTGCCGTCATGGGAAGAGTGTCATTTGTTTTGTTTTTCATTGTAGTTAATTTGGTTCTGGATTTCTTTAAAGCACCTTTGAGTCTATCTGTTTTGTTTAAAGCGCCATGTGCCTAGCCTTGACAGCCCTGGGGTCGTCAGATTAGATTTGAACCCCATCCCCAAACAGTGCATCATGCTGCAAGCCGCATCATTTTTTCCATCATGGCTAATGAGCGCTCTGCACCTGCATGGACTCCCTGGGGGGTTCTTGTCATCCAGATGTTTGTCGGGAACACCTGGATGGTATAATCCCCAGGAGCATGGGCACACACACTCTTCTTCTCAAAGAGGCAAAAAAAATGATCTTGTGAAATTGCCTAACTACCGCACAGTAACCTTAATCCCCATTTATTTCTCTCTCTCTCTCTCTCTCTCTCTCTCTCTCTCTCTCTCCCTTTCTAATGTACATTTCTTCCCTGCAGGGAACAAGGGCAAGTACAGCATTCTTTTTCCTCTTCACCCTCTGTTTTCCTCCTTCTCTTGTTCTTTTTTGTTCATTTTCTTGCACGTCTCTTTCATCCCTCACCTCTAGGTCATATCACCTCATTTGCTGTTGTATGTGTGTGTGTGTGTGTGTGTGTGTGTGTGTGTGTGTGTGTGTGTGTGTGTGTGTGTGTGTGTGTGTGTGTGTGTGTGTGAGAGAGAGAGACTATTGAATATGATAATATTTGAGTTTCTGTGCTTTTTCAGTTTGGTCATTTTACATTTTTTTTCTGTTGGGCATGAAATTACATTTGTACATGTGTTTTGTGTGGGAGTCTTGCGTTGAGTTTCCCTCTGTTGATGGGGCTGTCCAGCACTCATCGCTGCATTCCCTCTCACCTCTCGCTGTGTGTCCTTGCTGCTGCGGGGGTTGTAATGAAAGCTCATCTTTCTGTTTCAGTTTTAGAAACATTGCAGGTGGAGAATTTTGAGGAATATGGCTATACCTTCATAGCACCCAGGTGACTTTTTTCATCCTTGCAATTCCCTTTCACTCTGTCAGCCTTGCACACACACACACACACACACACACACACACACACACACACACACACACCGCACACACACACACACACACACACACACGCACACACACACACACACACGCACACACACGCACACACACGCACACACACACACACCACGCACACACACACACACACACACACACACAGACACACGCACACACACACACACACACACACACACACGCACACACACACACACACACACACACACACACACCACACCACACCACACCACACCACACCCACACAAACACACACACATGCATACGTGCACAATCTAAAAAAAAACCTCAAAGGCTGTTTCAAAAACACGCAGATACGCACATAAAGACACACTCACACACACTCACTCATGCACACACAGGCACACACACTCACTCATGCACACACAGGCACACACACACACACACAGAGTCCTGCAATTGCTAGGTGATGGGATATACCACAGACCTGTCTCAGGGGATTTGCAGTGACAGATTTATGAATCTGGTCTCCAGACCCTGCTGCTGAGAGCAGGCCTGTAAATTCACACGTTTGAACCCCCCTCTGCTTTCTCTCCTTCTTTATATTCTATACACACACACCACCACACACACACACACACACACACACAAACTCAGACGACTGTTAGAATAAGATAAGAGTCATTTCTGAGAGATTTGGGAGCTCTGTGAAGGGATTAGATGACTGACTTGTCATAGAGCTGTGTGGTTTTCTGGCCCGGCACCAAAGCACCTATAGGTAAAACCTCTTACACGTAACGTTAGTCCTCACTCTACAAATGGCCTTTGCTTGCCAAACAGTGCATTTAAGTTCTGAAGTTTCTCAAAATCCATTACATACATGCACATTATCATTGCAAGTGTCTTCCTCCTTGTACTCCTGATACTTTATACCCCTGTGAATTGGAGCTATTTGTAAAATTAAACGCCTGTGATTTTGGGAATGGACTGGATTTATGTTCCCTTAACGGTTCACACTTCAACATACGATTGAACATTATCGCATTATCTGAAACTATATTTTCATATAACTATAGTTTCCTTTCCTCCTCTTTGTCTTGTGCGTGTGGGTGTGTGGGTGTGTTTTACGTATATATCATTACACACACAATGGAGTACAAGGTTCCTATCCAGAGAGTAAACACTTGTGTGATGACATTTAGAAATCGAATTAAGTTGCGTTTAACTCTCGGAGCCATAATGTCTGCCCTGACCTCTGCCGGGACGCTTTGTTTCCCTTCTGGCCCACAGGCAATACTGTAAGGACCTGAATCTCCGAGACAACAACACCAAGTTCCTGCTGGACTTCAACGAGTACATCGACAGGAACACCCCAAGCGACCCCATGTGTGAGTTCAACAGTATTCCTGATGGTGATCTTCATCATCACGATCATCATCATCATCATCATCATCATCATCATCATTGATTATGGTTCGAGTGATGAAAATGATCGTAACACCAATAAATAACGCTGGTGATAACGGCACTAAAGGTCAGAGGCGGAACACTCCTGTCTCTGTGACCACCAAAGCACTCTCTCTTTCCACATTACATCAGAGCTGACTTCAGCCCATGGAGCACCTCTGAGGCTGTGGTCTATCTCAGCACATTTCTGTGTATTGACGTCCGTATGGAATGGCCCGATCGATGCAGTGAGATGATGAGGTGATGTGGTTCTGATATGGATCAGACGGCCGGGACTGAGACTGCCCGAGAGAGGGAGAGGGAGAGAGAGAGAGAGAGAGAGAGAGAGAGAGAGAGAGAGAGAGATAGATAGAGAGGGGGAGGATGAGGATGAGTCAGAACGCTTCCCGCTCGGCCGATGCCAGCGCGGGTCACGCCTCTCTTCTGAAGGTTGTCCGCCAGCATTAATCAGACTCTAATTAGTCTGATCGGGGGTGACATCGGCCGGGGTCAGGCGGCAGGCTGCCCAGTACGAACCCCGCTATCTGGCATCCCTCCGCCTCTCTGTCGCGCTCTCTCTTGCTCAGTCCATGTTTTTCACTGACCCTCTTCTCCTCTCTAGTTATCTCTCTCTTCTGCTACAGGATCTGATTATGTTAATAGCATTACAGCAAGCAGCTCTTAGTTGCTCAACTGATGATGCATACTCTTAATGTTGTCCCAATTCATTTGCATTGCATTTGCACTTGGCTGTCGCATAGGTCAGGCCAGGTCACTGTTCGTCTCTGTTTAACTGAATAGGTTGATAAACAAACTGTTAAAACTTCTTAATTTTGCCTTGCTTCGTGCTGCATTTCAAAAGTGGTTGTTCTCAAATGAAGGACACGGGGCGGTGAGACAGACAATTATAGTTCTGTGCTGTGATAAAATTCCTGGATCCGAAATGCAGACTCATATTCTGCGTATTCTGCTCACAGGCCATTCAATCTCCTAATACCCAGACTCAAATATCTTGCTTAGTCATTTGGTAGACTGCTTAGAGCTCTGCGGTTTTAATGAGAATGAGAAATGGTATACCTGGAATACAAATGTCTCTGTCTCCATCTCTTTCCCTCTCTGCCTGTAGGTAATGTAAGTTTGGTGAACAGGCTGCTTCTAGATGCTGGGCTTACGGCAGAACTTGTTAAATTGTGGAAAGAACAGAGCGTGTAAGTTGTGCTCTACACACACACACACACACACACACACACACACACACACACACACAAATACAAACTTAGACACACCATTCCAAGGCACTTAAAATCAAACACTTTCACTTCCTAGTTTATATCCTTAATTCCAGTTAAATCCATTGACTTTAAAAATGGCTACATGTTGTTTGAGGATCCTGTGTTGGTCAGAAGAGACTGGTTCTGTTGGTTGTGATATACTTTATTTGTGTGGCATACAAGCATGTTATTAACACACACACACTCACATAGAAAGTACCCTGATACTCAGTAGTCTTATTCCATATTTTGGCAAATGTTTTGACCATTGAATATCAGTGGAAGTCTCCCCTTCATCTTCTCAAGTAGAAATCATAAATCAGCATAGTAAGTCCCAGTGCTCCCAGCCCCTCTGGTGTCCACTTAAAAACACTGCTGAATTGAAACAGTGTGCATCGTGTGGAGCGTGCGGAGTGCGGAGTGCTGGCCGGGGCCTCGGGGCCTCGCAGGAAGCCGAGAGGGAGTAGGGCTCCATAGCCAGACACCAGCCAAGCAGCATCTCTGCCTGCGCTGAGAGAATGGAAAACTGGACAGCTCTCATCTCCTCTCTTCCCCTCTTCCGGACTGTGACCCCGTTTCTTTCACTCTCTCTCTCTCTCTCTCTCTCTCTCTCACACACTCTCTCTCTCTCTCTCTCTCTCTCTCTCTCTCTCATTCTCCCCCCCCCTCTCTCTCTCTCTCTTTCTCTGTTTGCCTCTGCATGTGTGTGTGTACGCACGCGTGCGCGCATGTGTTCACCCCTTACATATCTGATTGACTTTATATGTTTGCGCAGATCTGCTGTTTGACCATTAAAGGCCATTAAAGGACCTAATGCAGTGTGTATGGTGTGAAACAGCAATGGCCGCTCATATTTGATTATGTCGATGGTTTGCAGGGATGGCGTGTTGGCCCAGTTTGTGGCCACAGATGGCGGGATCACTCGAGTCTACCCAAAGAGGTACAACGCTGTATTTCACGTATTCTCTCCCTTTCTCTCCCCTCCAGTGCTCTGTTTGTTTCTACATGTCTGTAAGAGCTGCCTGCGAGTGTGTGAGAGTGTGTAAGAGTGTGTATGAAACACATCACACACACGTAAAACAGTGGGGGGAGAAGGATCCAGACACATCCGCTGTCAGAGTCCGGTGATGAACTGTGTGTTTTCTGTTTTTTATTTCCCAGGAAACACAGAGTTTAAATAAATGTTGTATTTTAAGCTTTGTCGTGCTCCTCAGGGGAGATACCTAATATTTTTTATTTCAGCAGATACAGATATCCAATTTATACATTGAATAATGCATTGTGTATTTTCTTTGTGAAACCAAGCATCGCCGAGCTCCCAACTCTGACTTAAATCATCTTAAAGGGTATATTACCATTTATTTCAGTTTGAATTGTTCTTGGATCATAGTTTGTGTGTGTGTGTCTTTCTGTGTGTGTGTGTCTTTCTGTGTGTGTGTGTGTGTGTGTGTGTGTGTGTGTGTGTGTGTGTGTGTGTGTGTGTGTGTGTGTGTGTGTCTATATGTTTTAGTGCTGGAGAAGATTGGAGTGAGGATCCTGAGACCTACGAGGCCAGCTTTTACAAGCGCAGTCTGGACAGTAACATCTACATATTCACTGCTCCATATCCAAACAGTGAGTTATGTATAGACACACACACACACACACACACACACACACACACACACACACACACACACACACACAAACGCATACACACAGACACACATGCACACCTTAGATCTTGGTCCAAAAGAATATGTAGTCATTAAATAAGATGTTGAAAGGATTTTATAGGGGATCACACTCATTGCTCATGTGCTCTCAGACAAGTGCAAACACACACATGCTCTCACTCTATCCCTCTCTCACACACACACACACACATTCTTATACATACATATGTTGGATGCCTTCCTCTGGCTTGTTCCTCAGCAAGGTCATTCTGAGCATCTCTCTCTCTCTCTCTCTCTCTTTCGCTCAGTTTTTTTTCTCTGAGACGGTGTCTTATGAGACAAGGGCTGCTCTCCCTGCCAAGAAACATGAGAGGCCCAGTCGTTCTTGCTTCATCAAACGTCTGACATTAATGGAAAAAGCAGAGACAGAGAGATACAAGCGCACGGTCTCCGCAGACACATTCCTTTCATACATAACCGTCTCTGCCAATTCTGCTCGCTGCCTTCATGTTCTTTTGCTCTGTTTTTCCACTATGAGCAACATGGCCCCTGGAGGCAGGTCTAACTGCAGCCTGTGCTCTTGTTTTGAGGTGACTACAGGTACCTGCCATTACAGGTGTGACCCCCTTAGACCTCAAGAGGGCATGGCATGTCACGCCCTTTAAAAAAAATGGCCGCCATGTCTGACGTTGTAGTTTTGTCCATTTTGCCCCACTGGTGCAGAAAGCAAGGACTCCAGTTACGAGACCGGCGTCCTGGTCAGCAAGGTGGTCAACTTGAACATCGACGACGTGACCCTCAAGCCTGCGGGTGAGTGGCCACTGTGGGTGTGTGTGTGGGTGGGTGTGTGTGTGAGTGGCCACTGTAGGTGTGTGCGGGTGAGTGGCCGCTGTGGGTGTGTGTGTGTGTGTGTGTGTGTGTGTGTGTGTGTGAGTGACACCCGATGGTGTGTGTGTGTGTGTGTGTGTGTGTGTGTGTGAGTGACACACGATGGGTTCACGCATCCCTGTGTGGGCCTGTTGTAATGATTCATCATGAAGTACATGAAGTAAATCACAGACACAAAATGGGGTTATTGCTTCATCAAATAGTCAGAATAATTCATAGTCCAAAGGTCATGACCGTGAACACCAGTTAAAATACTACAGTATACAGCGATGTGAAGTTTGAAGTTTAGCTTTTTATGTTATTTTGCTTGGTGGAGCCATGACGTTGCTTCTAATTCTGATGCTCTTTGAGAGCGAGAGAGGCAAAATGAAGAAAGTTCATGTCAGCCTGTTTTGACACATTCTAGCTGAGTGCTTTGAGCATTGGAAAAATATGAAAGAGGCCCTGCTTCCACTGATCAACTCCCCCTCTATCTCTCTTCTTCCCTCTCTCTCTCTCTCTCCCTCTCCCTCTCTCTCTCTGTCTCTCTGTACAGTGGTTGGGGTGAAGTTGAACGTCTCAGCTTGGATGAACATCTTTATCAACGCCACTGTTAAGAAAGATGTAAGAAGCCTTTTATGTCTGCCGTTCACCAATGAAACTGAAGTAGTTCTTCTGGCAGCTGGTGACTGGTGCCTTTGATCCCTTGTTATTATTTTGTGTTTCCTCGCAGTGCAAAGAAGAAATATGTGGCTGCCTAAGGAACGATAAGGTATGGTGCCCTCCTGATAGTAGATCACAGGTGATATATACTGTAGTTTTTCACCAAACGGCGTTCCACTCACTTTCTCTCTCTCTCTCTCTCTCTCTCTCTCTCTCTCTCTCTCTCTCACTGCGGCAGCAAGTGGACTGTGTGTTACTGGATGATGGAGGCTTCCTGCTCATGTCCAATCAGGATGAGTACATTAGTCAGGTACAGAGCTCAAGCCACTTTGCAGCTCAATGTTGGTTTTATGGCATTTGATTAACACATGAAAATGAAGACCTCAACATCAGTTTATATTGTGTTATGTTGTGTTATATTGATGTTTTTTTCTTTTCTTCACATGTGAATGCACTGCAGATACAAAGCTATTTCTCTTTCTCTCTTCTTTATAGCTATGGTTGTTCTTTTTCAACTTCACTATTTCAGCATTATTGCTATTTTTGAGTGTCAGTGAGTGAAGATGTTCTGTACCTCTGTGCCCTTATCAAAATACGTAATATCCTCCACAAAAGTCATACCATGCTGTGTTTTATGGTCGAGTCTGCCAGCTGTCCTATCCTCTGTCTCTGTCTCTGTTCAGATAGGACAGTTCTTCGGGGAGGTGGACCCCGTGCTGATGATTAGCTTAGTGAACAAGTCCCTTTACTCTTTCAATAAAACATACGACTACCAGTCTGTCTGTGACCCAGAGAGAGATAGCAAGGCTGCTGCAGCATCCAGATCTGTCTATGTGGTAAGTGAGTAGAGCTGTGTGTGTGTGTGTGTGTGTGTGTGTGTGTGTGTGTGTGTGTGTGTGTGTGTGTGTGTGTGTGTGTGTGTGTGTGTGTGTGTGTGTGTGTCATGTTTGTCATGTTTAGCCTGTGTGTCTTGCTGACACGCACGTGTGTACTTATTCCTGAAATGGATCCATTCTCTAATTCCCCGAGTGTATGTCTCTCTGGGTCTCTTCCTAGCCCACCATCGCAGACATGTTGCATTTAGGATGGTGGGCCTCCGCTGCTGCCTGGTACGTCTCTCTGTCTTACCGATAGGAATGCTCTTCTTGCTTACTTTGTTAACGTACTTCATCTTTTATTATAATAATAATAATAATAATAATAATAATATTAATAATTTATTTTATTTGTAATGCACTCTTCATTCAAAAGAATCTCAGAGTGCTTTTATAGAGCTCTGTCAAGATGTGATACATGATTTAGATTTTGAGATGTTTTCTGTATTACCAAAACACTAGCTCCCTTTACGAAGAGGCTTTATCTTTACCCATAGGTCAATCCTGCAGCAGCTAATCCTCAGTTTGACCCTGCCAAGCACCTCATATGGTGAGTTTCAGTTTCACTGCTAGTGTCACAATGTCAGTATGTAGTATGGAGAAATATTAGTATGCGCTGACGACATGATTTGTTCTCGCTACTGCAGCATACTCAGAGGAGGACCTGCCTGACACCTTCTTCAAGGAGAGCTGCATCACTGAACAGACTCAGTACTTCTTTGAGAATGGCAACGACACCTTCACTGGCACCCTTGACTGTGGAAACTGCTCCAGGTATGTGTGTTGAGTTTGGAAACTGCTCCAGGTATGTGTGTTGAGTTTGGAAACTGCTCCAGGGTTGTGTGTTGAGTTTGGAAACTGCTCCAGGTATGTGTGTTGAGTTTGGAAACTGCTCCAGGGTTGTGTGTTGAGTTTGGAAACTGCTCCAGGTACGTGTGTTGAGTTTGCTAGTGGTGAAAGGTGCTGGGTATTGCCTAGGGTATGTGGCTTGGCAGGCAGGCAGGCAGGCAGGCAGGCAGGCAGTCGCTGCTCACATGTTGTTTTGTGTACCCCGGCCCTTAAGAAAACATCTGAAACAAACTCAAGAGATGACGCAAAAGATATGTTGGCCTACTGTGGCACACTCCGCTGAGCAAGGCTGTTGTAGGGTTCAGGCTTGGAGTGCAGTTCATACTGGAGTTGTGCACACACCTATGTTTGGCCAAGTGGCAAATTGGACTGATAAGGTTTCTAACTCATTTTCTTGTACCGTCTTGTTCTGAATGCTGATGCATCGCACACAAACAGGTGACCCACGGATAAATGAGAGGCTAGTGCTGCTCGCTGTTGAAGTGCGAGGTAATTAATTGTGGCCCGACAGTGATACTTTCAGACCTTACAAACTTTCCAAATAACCAACATATGCTTTTGATATTGGTTATATAGGACATGCGATTATTACATGCTATGTGTGTGATTATGCAAAGGCTAACATGAAAACATGAACACATCCTTGGACTATGTGTGTGTGTGCATGCGTGTGCGTGCACATGCGCGCGCGCGTGTGTGTGTTTCTAGTCCTTTCTTGTAAGAATGTCAAGGTTTTGGTGTGTGAGTTTTTACAGATGATCTTCAGGATGTGTTCTTTCTTTCTGTCTTTTTACTTTCTTTGTTCTCTCTCTCACTCTCTGTTTCTTCCTGTTGTTTCCCTCTCTCTCCCTCCTTCTCTCTCTCTCTCTCTCTCTCTCTCTCTCTCTGTCTGTCTTTCTGTAATGACTCATCTGAGTGTGTCATGTCTCAGAGGGGTCCTCTGTAGTTCTGGGATGGGTTTCCTGCTCTTCCTGAGCTCGCTCTGATCACCTTGATCTGTGGCGACATCCTGCCAGGCCGTAAACTCAGCGAGTCTCACTGCCTCCGCCTCACTCGCCTCATGCGAGCGGCAGGGTTTGAGCACAGGGCCATCGAATCGTGTGTGCGTGTGTGTGTGCGTGTGTGCGTGTGTGTGTGTGTGCGTGTGTGCGTGTGTGTGCGTGTGTGTGTGTGTGTGTGTGTGTGTGTGTGTGTGTGTGTGTGAGTGTTTGTGTGTGTGTGTGTGTGTGTGCGTGAGTGTTTGTGTGAGTGTTTGTGTGCGTGTGTGCGTGTGTGCGTGTGTGCGTGTGTGCGCGTGTGTGTGTGTGTGTGTGTGTGTGTGTGTGTGTGTGTGTGTGTGTGCGCGTGTGAGTGTGAGTGTGGTGGTCAGGCAGACGCACCTCTGCTTAACAACCCTCTAAGCATACAGCTGCGCAGACCGTAGTTTCTCCAGCACGCTAATAGCTTCGGACATGTCAACTTTAACGAGCACCATAAAGGCTAAGCCGTTTGCTGAGAGCAGGAAAGAGCACCCCCTTGTTCTTGTCTGTGTAATCTAATCCCCCCTCCATCCCGTATCGCCCCTCATATATCTACAGGCAGCCATCATCCATGGTATGACTGCAATCCCCTGCAACCCAAGCCAAATACCGGAGACCGGATCTCTGATAGTTTCCCTGTGCCCTGATGTGTTCCACAGAAATGTTGTTGCACATCTAAGCTCAAAAACACGGAACAATGAATTTGTTGGGCGTTCTAGTGTGTGGTACATTGGTAAAGAATACGGTTGTTTTTCATGGCATATGCACATAAATGCACATATGTTCCCATACCAAAAAAAACCAGTTCATGGATGAGTTCCTGAACTGCAAGAAGATGCTGTTTTGTCATATACAGGACAAGAAGCACCACAGAGGGTGATGTCATAGAGGATAGAGGACGGTGCTTGGCTCCTGTATTAAAAAACATATACAAATGTTATACAAATAACTGGTCTGCATATATATATATATATATATATATATGCAGACCAGTTATTTGTATAACATTTGTATATGTTTTTTAATTAGTAGTTGTTTTGAAATACAGGAGCCAAGCACCATATATATATATATATGTGTATATATATATATATGCAGATGCAGACCAGTTATTTGTATAACATTTGTATATGTTTTTTAATTAGTAGTTGTTTTGAAATACAGGAGCCAAGCACCATATATATATATATATATGGCTTGGGTATGCAGACCAGTTATTTGTATAACATTTGTATATGTTTTTTAATTAGTAGTTGTTTTGAAATACAGGAGCCAAGCACCGTCCTCTATCCTCTATGACATCACCCTGTGTGGTTCTTCCTGTCCTGTATATGACAAAACAGCATCTTCTTGCAGTTCAGGAACTCATCCATGAACTGGTTTTTTTTGGTATGGGAACATATGTGCATTTATGTGCATATGCCATGAAAAACAACCGTATTCTTTACCAATGTACCACACACTAGAACGCCCAACAAATTCATTGTTCCGTGTTTTTGAGCTTAGATGTGCAACAACATTTCTGTGGAACACATCAGGGCACAGGGAAACTATCAGAGATCCGGTCTCCGGTATTTATATATATATATATATATATATATATATATATACACATATATATATGTATATATACAGTATATGTATATATATAAATTTAAAGCTATATGTCAGCTTCAGGCAGATTTTGAGGGCTGTTAGGAGCTGATATAAAGCATTATATTCAAATGAAGTGAGCCTGAACAGTGCTGAAAGATTTTGAGCTGTGCTGGACTGAATGTTGGCAGTGACGTGCACAACTTGAGCAACGGTCTTGAATGTCTGGATGCATCCATTGCGCATCCCCTTTGGAAGAGACAGCAGCCCCGCAGCCATGTCTGGCTTGTTCACTTAGCACAACTCAACTGAGACCACTTGAAAAAGACAATGGAGAACACGTGGACTGTGCTGTGAAAAAACTACTAATTAAAAAACATATACAAATGTTATACAAATAACTGGTCTGCATATATATATATATATATATATATGTTTTTTAATTAGTAGTTGTTTTGAAATACAGGAGCCAAGCACCATATATATATTGGCACTTGAAAAAGACAATGGAGAACACGTGGACTGTGCTCTCACCAAACCAGGATACTCAGTCAAATGAATTCAGTACTAGCAAAGGAAATGAGACAAAAAAAAACAAGAGTCTTCCCTCTGACCAGGTTCCTTTGTTCCGGACACTTCCGTGACGGTTCCATCACAGTCTTTCTGGTCACTAGGTCATACAGATATTGAGCACGTAGCTAGGGGGAGTCAGAGGTAGACAATACAATGTGGCTTACTGTTGTTTTGGTTGGTTGTTTACATCTACAGGCTGTACCTGGCGAAGAAGCTGCCCAAGACCAACCTGGTGTTCCTCATCTCCGACGCCAAGAGCACCTGTCTGTCCTGCGACACCAAGCCCCTGAGACAGGCAGAGCAGCCGTGTATCCTCTCTGCTCAGGCCTCATGAGGCCCACGTACGGCTATGCACATCACCACATCATCCGTTTGTTTGTTTGTGTGCTGTTGCTGGTGTAGTGGGAAGAGGAGAACCACTCTCATGATCATTATCTTGTTTTGTAATCGGTCATTTCGGATAATAGTCAATAAGTAGAAAATCTGTAAAACATCCATTTGCAGATGCAATTGCAGGTGCAATTGTGTCTGGAATTGATCAGCAGAAAGGTCATCTATGTATCTTTGATGAGAGGATAAATGCCTGTTTAGACCCTTCAAAGCCGTTCTCTTGTTTATGTCAAGGGTATTTAAACCTTATGAACACGTGTTTGCAACAGCTTTAAGTGTTTAATGTGTTTTTAATGGGGCTGTAAGACCTAGAGCTGAGTAAGTGATTATGTTATGGCAGGGCCACAGAGCCAGAGTGTGTTTGTTCTTCCTGAGAGAATGACTTCAGCTTCTGGACCGGACCCCTGTGAGCTGGCTCTGAATCCCCGGTATCGAAAAGGACCGGACGTCTGTTTCGACGAAGACCCCGATGTAAGCCAAACACACTGTTTCAACAGTAATTAGATGTACTGTATGCATCCCTTGCTTACCACTGCACTGCTCAGGGTGGCCATCTGTGCTGTGTAGGGACTACACAACTTAAATCACTTAAAATGCACGTATATTCCCCATTTTGCCCCTGAAACTATGAATTTAGCCAAGCTTTTAGTTACTCCTCCTGAAAACTAAAGGGATTATTAAGGAGTTTGGTGTTTACAGACTGTAGGCAATCTCTCAATTCTCCTATATGACAGATACCATGAATGTAAAGTTCAAGGCACTACTCAAAGTGTCAGTGTTGACTATGCGTAGTCTACGTAGTGTGAACCCCTTTTGTACATATATACAAACATTAGAGTGAACACTAAAGCAAGAGTGTTGTTGGAAATGTATGTATTTTAAAGTGCACGCTTTCAGAGCAAGATATTGCCAGTTATAACACCAAAGGGAACGAGTTAGCACATTACCAGTCTTTTAACAGTGCAAACTCAGCTGTTGAATGTATTTGCAGGGTTTTAGCATGGGGTAGGGTTAGAGTGGAGCCTTTTAAATAGTTAACTAGTTTTAGACCAAAGCTCTTTACTGCTGCTTTAAAAATAGCATTGTTTGGTAAGTAGTCCTTATACAAACAATTAAAACAGGAGCTGTGAACTGTTAAGATAAGATAAGTCACTTTGTGTCTGTTTGTACACAGTTCAGCACAGAGTCCCTGTGTGTAGGGTAAAAACAGTAAAAGTACAAGCAAGGAGTAAAAGTAGAGATAGAAACACACAAGTGATTACGTACATACGTTGATCACTGCATATTATACAGAAATATTATACGGTATGTGTAAATGTACCATAATGCAATATTTGGAATTAAAGGTAAAAAAAGAAGACCCTTTAAATAGCCTGTTAATTAGGGTAAAGTTCTCCTGTTTAAGTTCCCCTGGATAAATAAGGTGGTTTTGTCCCTTAAAAACTTTAATATGCGCCGAATTTACCTAATTTTCCCACTGACAAATTAGTATTATTTTTAAGGATAATTTAAGTTGTATATTAAGGGGTTGTGTTCTGTAGTGTATACGACTTCATTTGAAGGTGTTTTATTTTGTCTTTCTCACAAACTCACACTTCCACTGAATTATGGCAGTTTTTTTTGCATGTTTTTCTGTGTCTTCATTGCAGTCCACTGTCTTCTATAATTTGGAATAGTTTCATTGTTTCTGTTGTCTTCTCACATGCTCACTCTGTCACTTTCTTCTTTGTTTTTTAACCACAAATCTCTCATTTCCATCTCTTTTATTTCTGTCACTTTTGTTGTCATTTTTTTGTGTGTTCCTTTCTTTTGCGCTCCATTGGCTGACTGCGGTGTCCGTCGCTCTCAGGAGGAATTTGTGTGCCCAATCAGTGGCTGTTCCAGTGCTTTGGCCTCTGCCCCTCTCATTGTTTTACTGCGTATGGCCATTCTGTGGTCACTGAATGGTCAGTTTAACATCACTCTGTATGGTTTCAGTTTGACAGGGTAGAAACAGCATAAGTTACATACTTATGTGTGGTAAAAAAGTCAATTTAAAAATATACAATAGCTGTCAAACTGGAAATATATATATATATATATATTACATTCAGAAATAATTCTGACCCATTTTTTTACATTTTGCTATGTTGTAGCCTTCTGTAACAATTTTTTTCACCTTCATAAATCTACACTCATACCTCATAATGACAAAGCGAAAACAGGATTTTAGAGGTAATAAAAGTACTTATTTGAAGCACCTTTGCCAGCGATTACAGCCTCAAGTCTTCTTGGGTATGGGATTTGGGGATTTTCTGCCATTTTTCTCTGCTGATCCTCTCAAGCTCCATCAGGTTGGATGGCAACTATCGCTGGACAGCCATTTTCAGGTCTCTACAGAAATGTCCGATTGGGTTCAAGTCAGGCCTTTGGGTGGGCCACTCGAGGACATTCACAGAGTTGTCCCTAAGCCACTCCTGCGTTGTCTTGGCTGTATGCTTAGGGTCATTGCCCTAAGATGAACCTTCAGCCCAGTCCTGAGGGCTCTGGGCTAGATTTTCATTAAGGATATCGCTGTACTTTGCTCTGTTCAGCTTTCCCTCAACCCTGAGCAGTCATCCAGTTCCTGACACTGAAAAACACCCCCACAGCATGATGCTGCCACCATTATTCACGGTTGGATGGTATTGGGCAGGTGATGAGCGGTGCCTCAAGACACAATGCTTATAATTGAATATAACAGTTCAATTTTAGTTACATCAGACCAGAGGATCTTGTTTAAAAAAATTCCCAAATCCTGTTTTCACTTTGTCATTATTGGGTATTGAGTGTAGATTGATGACGAAAAAAATGAATGGAAACCATTTTAGCATAAGGCTGCGACGAGAAATTGTAAATAAATGAAGGGATATGAATACTTTCTGAAGGCACTGTAGGCTACTGTTGTTTGTATGTATATACTGTAGCAGTAGCTTGTGCGTTTGTGTCTGATAACGGCATGACAGTGCATTTCTAACAAAACTAACCTTATAAATCAGACCATTGTTTTTCATGCAATGATCCATCTACTCCCGTGCATCACTGAAAGTGGTGAATGTAATCGCATTGCGAATTTTTGGTATTTTTGTACTGTCAGGGAAAAGGGACAGTTTGGTAATCTGTCAGTGCGTCAATAAGCTGGCTCAGCATCAAGCCACCTATGCATTTCAGACAGACGCAACATTTCAAAACACGCACAACTTGCTAAACACATTCAAAGCTGTGCAAAAAAAAAACCTTAATGTCACAAAATTCCTGACACCCGTGACCTTGGCCTTGCACAACCCTCGCTGCAGCCTGGAATAGAACTGAGAAGAAAGGGGAAGCATGCCTGTCACATGAGGCTGCGGTCTTTCCTCCATCCCATGTACACACACACACACACACACACAGAGAGAGAGAGAGAGACAGAGAGAGAGAGAGAGAGAGACAGAGAGAGAGAGAGAGACAGAGAGAGAGAGAGAGAGAGAGAGAGACACAGAGAGAGAGAGAGAGAGAGAGCTCCGCATTTCTGCAGACAATCCATTTAAAGCCCGCATTTGGAACCTCAAACAGTACTCGCACAGGTAGAGAGCTCATTGAAAGGAGGAAGTGACCCTGTCTCTCCTCTCTGCAAACCGGGAGAGAGAGAGTGAAAACTGGGCTGGGCCTTTCCTCCCGCTGCAGCCCGTGGGAAGTGGGAAGTGGGCCTTGGCGCTCCTCTCTCCTGGCCATATTTTCCTTGGAATAAACAGAGGAAGCCCCAGATGGGTTTCCTGGCGTTTGGGCTCTGTGCTGTGGCGTTGACAAACCCTTTCCCTGTGCTCCTCACCTCAGCTCCCCTCCCCCCAAAAAAAGAGAGAGGGCTCATGCCGTGATCTCTTGCTTCCCCTGGTACTCAAACAAGGGGACACCACTGACCATAGGCATGTCAGACACTGGCAGCTCTGAGCGGTTGAGAGAGGGCACTCTCTCAGTGAGACACTTACTGATGCTAGCTGTAAACCCCCTCTGACTGTGCAGTGACAGTGCAAATTAGCCCATGCTTTGACCTTAGTTACATCCATGCCTCAACAACACAAACTTTGGATAAACAGCTTATAGAATAGGGATTATTCAACTGTGTTGTGTGTGTGTGTGTGTGTGTGTGTGTGTGTGTGTCTGCGTGTGTGTGTGTGTCTGCGTGTGTGTGTGTGTGTGTCTGCGTGTGTGTGTGTGTGTGTGTGTGTGTGTGTGTGTGTGTCTGTGTGTGTGTCTGCGTGTGTCTGCGTGTGTGTCTGTGTGTGTGTGTGTGTGTGTCTGCGTGTGTGTGTGTTTGTCTGTGCCTAACTGTTTTGTTCTTTCGGTGCAGGAGGATGCCTCTGACTGTGGTGGGGGCAGTAGTCTGATCCCATCCCTCTGGACTATGCTAGGACTGCAACTGCTGTTGCTTTGGCTGCTCACAATGCCTACAGCCTACTCATCCTGACCCTAACACACACACACACACACACACACACATACACACACATACAGAGAGACTCACACAAACACACCCAGACACACATGCATGCATGCGCACACACAATCACACACACACAGAGACACACACACACACACACAAACACACACACACACACACACACACTGATCTAGAGAATGTCATCATCTTGGGCATACAGGACCTCGGCCCTTGACGGAAAATTCTGCTGAAGTCCTCGCTAAACTTCAGTTTTCACTACAATCTTAACCAACTGGTCCAAACTGGTGCTTACTGGTTGGCATAGCTAAGTACCAGTTTTTACTGGTTATCACTGCCCTTTAATGGTTCTACATCATGCCATTATTTTTTGTCTTTGAATTTACAGTTTCTCATTTAAAATGATTGTAAAAGGTCTTATGTGGTTTGTTATACTGCCAGTCCATTAATTCTCAAAAAACCAATCCAGCACTAGAGCTGTAAAAAAAAAAATACTTTTGAAGTTTCACCTGCTAAAGGACGCATGTATTTGTGAGGCTGATGTGAAATTTGGAGAGTGCAGGTCTTCTGTCAGCCTTTTTTCCAGGGACTGAAATTAGATATTAGATTTTAAAAGTAAATACATATTGAAAGAAAAAAAAACATCAGTAAGCAGAGACACTGTTTGCCATTGGTGTCTGGAATGACCATGGATTGTACAGTTTAAGCCCTTGGAGAAAAAAAATGAATTCTTCTCTTGTAGCCTGTTATTTCAATACCAGTCAAAAGGCACTCTATGTGAGTTGGAGTTACCTGGTGAATTGGAGTCACTATTTGCCAAATGATTTTTAATTCCAGACAAAAGTTAGCTATGCTAACTCCTAGCGTCACATTAGGAATGTTGGCTACTTTGTGCAAATTGTAAGATTCGTGTCACACCTGTGCAAAGAGCTTGCTGGTCTGGCTGCCCCATCAATAACCCACAAAAGTCTCTTGATTGGTGCATGCTTTTGACATGTGTGTTGCGAGGTTTCGCCTCATGAAGACCTCTGTACTTATTTCCCACAGTGATCTCAATTGTTGTCTATTGAAACAGCAGGTGAAATTATTTTGTAAAAACGCACTGCCAGCCTCTACAACTACAGAACTACATGAGCCCCAAACTAATTTTACCCTGCCCCCACAGCTCTTGTGTAGGAAAACACTCAGATGATGGCTATTTAGCTAGGCTGAGCTAAACAAACATATATTTAGTTGTTTGTTTGTGTTTGTTTATGTATTTGTTTACTTAGCTGATACTTTGACTGGCCAAAGTAGACAGCATCTGATGCCAAGGTTTAACAATTTTTTTTATACATGTTGGCATTCATGGATGTGTCATGACGGATGTATTTGATGTCACAGTGTACACCCATGGTACCAGCAAAATGGCTAACATTGTGTAATGTGAGGTAACACTTTATTTTGATGGACCAAATCATCAACAAACTTTCAGCGTACTTGAGTATAACCCTAAGTACCATGTGTGTCATGTGTAAACTAACCCTAACCATAACCTGACATAACCCTAACCATAAATTGAGGTCTGTGTGTTCTTCAGTGTCAGTAGTGTGAGCTAATGGTTTGTTGATCATTTATGGTAGGCCATCCAAATAGAGTGGCCCCAGTAATATGTATGTAGTAATTTGATTTGTTTTATCCTAATGGCATTGTCCCAAGGCGAAGAAGAGAGTCGGTCGTGTTTTGACTGTTAGCCCAAAGCCGAAAGGCATCCCCTCTCACTGATGGCGTAGCATCTAATAGTGAACCTGCAACCTGCAGCACCTACCTTGCTTTGTCTTAAAATACCTCAGACTGTGGAGGATTTCATTTAAGGGTGAGCCACAAAAAAAATCCCCATCTAAAATATGCAGGGGAGTTCTCTCAAGGCACTTTATGTAGTTTTATGGCCAGGGACAAAGACATAAAAAGACATAAGGGATTGAAATGGTCTTGGTTTTACTAACCATGCCGCCATGTTTGTACCCCTTGGCATGGTGTGGAGTTGTGGCCCAGACTTGAAGGCAGTCATGCGCCGTCTGTGATACAAAGTAGCCTGTTTAAATGCTGTTGTAAATCACACCTGCAATGACAACAAATGTTTATGACATTATGATTGTGTTTGAAGACGACTATATATATACCTGCAACTTCAACGACTTGTGAGTGCCTGTGCATTGTATTATCAGATGGACGTACACACTGGCAAACTGGATCTCTTTTCTTTTTTTTTTTTTCTGTTTCCAGTCTTGAGCGCAATTCACATTTGATATGCGTGTTCCTATTTATCACCAGAAAAAAAGTAACTTTGTGAAAGGTTGTGTGATATAGTGTTGACATTTGGCCTACCCAATGCAGTATTTCCAAAGTGACTTCGGTCATAACAAAAAAAAAAAAAAAAAAAGAGAGGAAGAACTGTTTTTGTTTTGTTCAAAATGTTCATGAATGCCAGAAACATCCTGAATGACAGCATATCAGATATCATTCTTGGACAACTGACTGATTGATTGATTGATTGATTGATTGGTTGATTTAGTGATCTGTGTCGCAGCTGCTGCCCTCAGCTACTGTTCTGTTCTTTGTTTTTTTCAAAGCGTTGTCACTGGAAGTGTCGTGGGTGTCGATAGTGCTTTTCAATCTTGTGTACATTTGCTCTCACTGAGGCTCCTGGTTGATGCTGCCCTCGCGAGTGTTTAAAAAAAAAAAAAAAAAAAACAGAGTCGCTCGATTTGGTGTGTTAAGCGGGAGGGCAGGGGTGGGTGGGGACTTTACGGGTTGGGTCGGGTTGGGTTGGGTTCAGGGACCGTCTCTGGTCCTGCGCTCTGATTGTGCTTTACTCTTAATTACTCTTTTTTGTGGAACTTGACAAGCCTGAACTAATTTTGTATGAATTTGTACTCCATTTATATATATGGAAATTGTGTTATAATAATGTGTTAAAATATAATATATTCACAATAAAGTTTTATCATTACTATCTCTTTTGTGGCTCGTCGATCCTGACTTGTGCAGAAGTGTGTGTGTGTGTCTGTGTGTGTGTGTGTGTGTGTGTGTGTCTGTGTGTGCGTGTGTGTGTGTGTGTGTGTGTGTGTGTGTGTGTGTGTGACTGTCTGTTTTTAATTATAGCTGGAAACTAATGAGCTTGCAGTCTGTAGCTCATAGCATGTGCGGTACAGTATGTGATTGACAGAGTTATGGGTCATTACTGTGGCTGATGACAGAGTTAAATATATGTTCCCAAGACTGCAGTGTTTCTTTTCTTAGGACACAAGGCTGTGGTTTCTTTAAAATGACAAAAGGTAATACCTTTTACCAGTGGCCAGAGAAGATAAGGCATGTACTCAGGTACTGCAAAAACACTGCATAGTTCATGTGTGTATGTTCAAAGGAACTCTGATGTCCTTGTATCAGCATAGCTCAGGCATTAGTAATCAAGAAAACAGAATCAATGTTGAATACAGAAAGAGGTTTTTTTATCTTGTGTCAATTTAAACTTGTCTGCAAAAGGGTGAACTTGCTTTAAGAATATAATTTCCTTTAGCTGTCACTCATAATTTCCTGAGGTCCACTGAACCAATAAATTATATTCTGACAACCACAACCATTAAAACAGTACTGACTGGAGTGACTTATAGTTTCTTTTTAAAACTGTGCCTAAACACAATCCCAAGAAGAACAAGAAAAACTCTTGAAATTATGGGAAATTCTTGATGTTACAATATGTTTATAAATGCAAGAACAAAAACATCACACATTGTGTCATAAGGTAAGTGTGTATATTCCCTGTAGTTACTTCAAAGGCTTATTTATTTCAAATTTTTAATAAGGTTCATTAGCATGCAAATATTTTCTGCCAGCTCCTGACCGAACTAATTTGCAGCAGTTTTGTAATGTCTGATTCATTTCCCATGTTTGGGAACAGTTTAAAACTCTCATCATGAGGGCTCACCCCATGCCAGCTCTACTCTGCCTGTCAGTATTGCTGGAATATTCCACGACAGACCCAAACAAGACCTTTACACTTGATTCTGCACATGTGAGGTGAACCCACAGCCGCAGCACTTAAGGCAGCGACTTGGATCATTCCGTTTCAACAGCATAGCATGGAGTTAGACCCCCAACTGGTTCAGCTTTGTGCAGGCAGCTCACCCACATCACTGTGAAGACCTCAGGGCCACTGCTGACTGGTCTGTTACAGAAGGATCCAAGCAGCCTTTTTTTCCCGATGGGGCCCGTGACCCAAAACCAGCCCGCCTGAGCCCAACTCAGCAGGAATGCCCACCCACGAGCATGCAACATGGCAAGGCCTTCAGGGGTTAAGAGAAGCGTGAGACAGTTATTTCCTTCTTGGTCCTTTTCTTAGCGTCATTGCCAATCAGTGCACGACTCTGAGTTACAGCCACAGGAGCTTCCAGGACCACAGATAAAACGCTGGCTGATGCAGGGCGACGGAGCGTGGACGGCAGACCAGATTGTAAAAGCGGGCGAGCCTCGGCCCTGCAGACCGCTGAGTCATCTTGATGGCTTTTAGAGTGCTATTTATGAAGACAAGTGATGGGCTTTTCTGGCTTCACGGCCTGCTGGCCATAGGAAGTCCAGATGTGTATGTGTTTGTATGTGAGGAGGGGGGGGGGGGGTTATGGGTGTGTTTGTTGGTGGTATTTTAGGTATTGTTTGATGTTTGAAGCTGATCGTTATCTACTTGCCAGTGATCTTTGCTTCCTGTCTTCTCCGGTACGTCATGGCAGATGATCAGAGAAAGAAAAATGTGTGTGTGTGTGTGTGTGAGAAAAACAGGAGGAGAGAGTATGTGTGTGTCTGTTCAAGTGTGTGTGTATGTGAGCGTGTGTGTGCTATTGTGTGTCTCTAAGCGTGTGTATATGATGGTGGGTTACTGGCAGTAACAGGATACCCTTGTAAGGCGGACCAAGGTCATACCCTCTCACATAGTTACCATTTCAACACATGCCAGCTCACAACTAATAACAAACAGATCAACCCGCGTGGGGCAGGAAAATAAAACAATCTCCCCCTCTCCACCTCTCCCCCTCTCCCCCTCTCCCGGTGACCCAGGCTCTCATCCTCTCTTTCGCTCCGACCTCACTATCTCTCATCAATAGCAAATGCAATTACTGTGTCTAGACACAATTTCTGGCACACTGACACTTTATCCCCCAAGTGATTACTCTGCGCTCTATTTTTTGTCTGGTGACATTTCTGATCCTCTTGTTATATCTGATAATGTGTGAAAATATTTTTTTCAATTTTAAGAAACAAATATTGCCTAATTATATTAGATTAGATTATATTATAATCTTTGAGTCTCATTTCACATTTCTTAGATACTCGAGTCAGTGTGTTCTATGTAAACCTCCTTCTAGACACGGCCCTGTGGATAAAGAATTTCATCAGTGTGA
>NC_045154.1:31109760-31122260 GCF_900700415.2 Clupea harengus
TAGAATAATCAACAGTTCAATGTATTGGATAATAATATTAAGCAAACCACACATGAGTGAAAATGCCTACATTTTATTCACTATAACCATAACTTAACAGTGTCAGCGTTCTACCATGGGCATCGGTTTACTCTTTCGACCTTAAAAACAGTTAAAAAAAAAAAAACTGCTCTTCACCCCAACTGTCCTGTAGGCTATTCATAGTTCCACAACTAGAGGTACAGGATTTGTCTCGTTTATTTTTTACTGTAGGTTAAGGTCAAGGAAAACTTCGAACACACACAGCGTCCTCAGACAGATGGATTGAGCGTTCATCTCCTTGGCAACACCTGGGAAACTGGTGAGTTCCTGAAGTTGACAAGGTTCAATTGATTGTTCTCTGCGTAGTATCAGAGATAATACCAGGTAGCCTACTGCCTACTATTACTTGTGAAAACAGAGATAAAGCGACAGGTGTAAACAATTACCATTACCATGGACCCCACTTGAATGGGGTGCGAGTGTTTATTTAACACAGTAAACACTCCATCCGAGACTATTTGTTGGAGCTCCAATTTGTGTTCAAGTTCTCTCGTGGTCTGAAAAAGATAGTTGCTATCTTAATTCCCGCTCGTCGAATGCGTAAAAAAGTAAGGCGACACAGTTCAACGAACTTCAAACAAGATCAACAAACTACAATTCTTAGATAAGACTTATCTACGCGGAGGCTGGGATCCCTTTAAGTGCGCAGGAGTGGGAGGAGGGGGGTGTGCGTGGTGCACTGGGTTTAAGTGCGCTCCACAGATGGGTTCCAGTAAAGAGGAATCTTTACCCGTGCAAGGACCTTCCAGTCGCTCATCAGTGACCAGTTGGATAACATCTGATATAAACCAAGAGAACGCTGAAGGATACTCAGTACATTGTCAGATAATTAGATATACAACTAGAGGTACAGACACATAATCATGTGGATTTATAAATTTCTCCTCTGCGTTGCGCTTCTAGTTTACTCAGGTAAGACAATTATGTATGTTCTTTGATATACATAAACTTTAAAATGTTTTTTTGAGTATGTAGTTCACGTTGTTAGGTTCATTTCCTTGTCACTCGGTTTTATTGGAGTGATGTTGGCGGATATTTTGGATATATTTGAAAATCTGGGATGAAAATGGTAATAATAATAACTTCATACAATGCTAACTTGGTTACTATGGTTGCGCAAGTACTCTACAAAACAAAATGCAGATTCAATTCATCTTCAAAACCCAAGTTTAGACAGTAAACATTACAATAGGTGGATCTAGACTGTTTGGGCTTTGGCTAAGACTCAGATAGCCATAAGGAAAATGTGTCAGACCCTAATCATAAATCCATGCTCTAGTAATTACCAGAGCCATAAAGAATTAACATAAGCCTTTGCATAAAATTAATTTAATACCCTGCAAGCCCAAATGCGTTTTTATGACACTGAAGGTTTTAAGTGGATGATTTACGCGCTGGAGTAACACCATACACAGTTTCGCAATAAGGGGAAAGTTCTCCTGCTGTCCATGACTCAAACATCGCACGCGTGGTCGTAATTGACTACTCGGCAACATCTGGACGTCTACACTTTTTGGCGGAAATAAACGATGGCTGTAAGAGGTTTTCCACTGACCAGCTCTGACCAAAATTGGTGGATGAAGTTTATTAAGGAAGTGATTTTGATGCAGTCTGGTTTAACATTGCATGTGTGAAATCTGGATAGAACGGGTGGGCAGTAGCTGACCTAATTGGATATGAGAGATGGAGGAAGGATTCTATCTCAAACCTGTGCTGCTCTCTCTCTCTCTCTCTCTCTCTCTCTCTCTTTCTCTCTAAGCACGCACACGCACACATACACACACACACACACACACACACACACACACACACACACACACACACACACAGGTCCAAATTACACACTGTCTCTCCTTCTCCCTCTCTGGACTCATTCACTACCCTACTACTTGAACACACACACACACACACACACACACACACACACACACACACTCATCCATTGATTTGTTCAAACTCTGCGTTCAGACACATAACATATCACACAAACAACTGTCAAACCCCTTATCCAATCTCTCTCTCTGCTCAATTATGGTGAGCCACAATAAAGTAATCAGACCCTGATGGATAGTCCTGTATCCTATTTCATCATATTAACAACAGAATACGCCATGCAACCTCATTTCCCAATCAGCCGGGTAAATGCTTCTTTTTTTCTTTTGAAAGTTAATTTAAAACATCAAACATTTAGTTTTCATGATGTCTTTTAGGTGTCCTCTCTGTTGTCATGACTCCCATACAGTTCTTGAACTGTATCTTGATCTGAGAACTGTAGCTGTAACAGAATGTCCAATATTCCGTCCTCTGAATTCTACTGACCTTACAGATGTTTGAATTTTGTATTATCTATTTGTTATTTTTTTGTATTGAGTTTTTGTTTTCTCCCATCCCCTCTCCTCTTCTCCCATCTCCAAATCTAATTTAGAAAGGCTTATTTGCTCAATAGAGTATTTATTCACTTCAACAATGAATAGAACATTTATTATTGCAGTGACCACTCCTATTGACTGGAGCACAACACACACACACACACACACACACACACACACACACACACACACACTCTCTCTATCAGCCTGAGTGCGGTCACAAGCTGCTCAGCTATCTTCATCATCATCATGTTTCTCATTGGTTGACAGAGAGCAAGCGGAACCCTCTTCAAGACTTCCAGAAGAGCGATGGTGTTTCCCTGCTGACCCCGTCCGAGTCCTCCTACCAGACCAAGACCAAGCGATTAAGTCTGGTGAAGTGTGCTCGAAGGTGCCGAGGGAACAGGAAGCTGCCATGCAGGTATGGCCCCAGAAAGGCCGATCCACACCTACAAAACATTGTCTTTGTTGTCCCTCGAATGAGTAAAGGCAATGGGTTGTAGGCACGTTTTTGTAGTGTGCTTGTGGTTTGGTGCTTTTTAGCTTCGTGTTTGGGTAATTGGATGATAATTCACATTATGCACATTTGTTTCCATAAATCCATCATGGATCCATTTTATTCTGAACAAAGCCAATTACTTCTAACCCCATTTTTAAGCATTTTTACTGCCATGAAACAATTCAGAGTTGGAATATTTCCCATTCATGCAAGGACTGTTTTGATCTCTCAATCAATCTCTAAATGAAATGTAAGTATATTCATCCTCTAACACGGGTCCAGTTTTATGTCAGTCCTAAGTAGTTGCGGAATGCGTTTGATTACAGTCTGTTCATCATAATCAACATCATCGGGGCATTTACCCTCCGAAGATGTTGAATAACGTCCCAATGCGGATTGCGCGGTTAAAGGTTTGGATGAAGCTTCAATGAAACGAATGAAAAGGAATTAGAAGTCATGTTTTGGGCTTGTAGGAAACTCAGCACTGCCGTCCAACATGTTGATTTATGGTCGGTCACAACCGCAGCATTTTCTGCAGGCCGACATGATATGTATTGGACACGAGTCAGCCATACCACTGACGGCATGGATGAACACCTGTTACTTTTTAAGCCACTATTAAACCATGTTAGCGAATATTCCACATTAATGAAACCTGAACATGGTCTTTTATAGATAGAGTTTATGACTGTCCTTAGAAAAAATGCATTCATAAAAAAATATGTTTTTTTAAGTTTTCTGTTCAGAAACAGACCCCATTGAAGAGCATATCACCACAGTCACTCAATTATAGACGCACAATTAATTCTTGCTTCTAAGAGAACAGGTCATTACACTAATATCAATTCAAATCACTCACATTGCCATGGAATGGAATACTAGCACTGTTCCAGACGGGCTAAATGATTCATGCTTAGTACACGTAAGCAGACTTTTATATTGTCGTGTTGAGCAGGAACAACACGCACACTTTTTGGGGTTTTCGACACAGGAAACACTGATATTGACGGGGAAAACACACAAGGGGAGGTCTAAACCCTACATAACACAGTAGGTAAGGGTGGACAACTACGCAAACTACACAGGATCCAACACACAGCCATCTACACATATCACACAGACTAAATATGGTAACAGAAATACACGCTAACATTAGACACGAAAGGGAAACATGATCTATATTCTAACACTGGATATTACTTCACAGATAACACAATATCATTCTTGTTAACATTTGCACTGCATTCTGGGATTAGCTACATCACACATGCACATGGAAGCTGCTGCTGACCCCATCCTACATCCCTGCATGCTACACATCGCCACCTGACCCCAAAAATCCAGACACTCCAAACAAAGTGCTGTGGGAGCTGCCGCTGCCATTGAGAGCACTTCACAGGGGTCCCCACCTGGTACTGCTGCAAAAGAGCATGAGCAGGCTTGGTCAACCCCTTCCGGGCCATGCAGGTATCACACCAGTGGACCCTCTGGACACAGCAGTAGCTCCCTTCAGCTTGCGGCAACCTTGGCAGTGGCGATGACGTGGAGGCTTCTCTGGAGCGGGCAGAGTCGATGCAGCAGTCTCGGTCTCAGCTGATGGTGGCACAGCAGCAGTTCGCTTCAGCCTGAGGTGCTTCCGGTGGCGGCAGTGCAGAAGCTCCTCCCTGGCTGATGGTGTTGGTGCCCGGGGGACTCTGGACTGGTAGCAGCAGTGCAAAAAGCCTCTTTGCCGACGGTCCTCCTCTGCCGACGGTGTGGAGTGCCACGGCTTCAGTGTCCAGAAGTAACTTAGCCCCGGGCCAATCCACCGTAGCTCCCCACCTAGCCAGCAGATACAGCCCAATGATGCATGGGACCTGGATGCTGGCCAGCTAAAACAGATGGTGGAGCACTTGGCCGGCGACCGCCACCTGCAGCGACTTCTTTCCTCTCATCTGCTCCCGCTCTCCTATGGCGGTGGCCATGGGGAGCTTCGTGGCTGCTCAGCCCTGCGGTCTTGATTCTTCGGTCCTGGGAAGCGTTCCAGGACAGACTAGGGAGATGGTGGACCCAGTATCCATCAAGGCTCTGCTAGGGGTGTCTTCTAGGTCGCAGTCAACATAAAGTCCATGGGCTCGGCCCAGCCAGCAAAATCGCGAGTGCAATGTGCTCTGACTCCCTAGTTCGGACTGCCCTGTCGCCCTTAGGGGGCCCAGCACCGGCACCCCAGTCGCTTCTCCTTCTTTCTCGCTCCCAGGTCGGCCTGGTGCACTCAATGTTCCGTGCCTGGGGACCACAGTACGTGCTCTGGTTGCAAACTCTGGACGAATGCCTGTAGCGCGAGCTCGTCTTGCTTGCCATCATCAAAGGTCAGGTATCCCAGTACGGTGTACAGGTCCAGGTGCCCATGCTCTCTCTTTTGCTCTGGTGACTGGTGACCAGCTTGTCACAGGCATCGTCAATGAACACTTACGGGCCAAAACGGCACTGGAGTGCCCCTTCGATGGCTGGCCAGCCGGCCTGCTCCGGTGGCTGGAGATCCATCAGGACCTGAAGTGCCTTGCCCTCCGAGGTGAGAAAGACCTGGATCCCTGTCTCTTCCACCGACCATGTGTTGAAGCGTGTCACCAGCTGAACTTAGGTAGGTGTCCGGTGGACCTTCTCCTTTGTGGCTTTGTGGTTCCTTGGCGCAGCGCCTCCGTTGCCATGGTCCTCAGCTGGCCAGTGCTCGAGTTGGGTAGCGGTCCTGGTGCTCCCTGCATGGCGGACTGGGCTGGTGCTAGGGCGTTCGTTGCAAGGGCGTCCTCAGTCCTGGCATAGCTACAGCACCGTCCCCGGCTCCTGGCGCTCCTCCCTGCTGTGTTCGGCCTCGTTAATGCTCTTGGAATAGTGTCCCACCCGGCTGCAGCTGGTCGATGAGATCTTCGATATCTTCTAGCGTGGTCGTCCTGGATTACACTTCTGATACCAATGTAATATTGAGCAGGAACAATGCGCAGGTTTCTTTGGTTTCTCTGCCATTTGTTATGACGCACACAGTAAACACTGATACTGACTGGGGAAAACACACGAGAGAGGTCTAACACAGTCGGTAAGGGTAGACAACTACACAGGATAACACACAGGTATCTACACGTATCACACACAAAAAGTTGTTAACTAAAAATGGTAACAGAAACACATGCTAACATTAGACAGAAAAGGGAAACATTCTAACATTGAATACACAAATTACACATAAACATTCTCTATAACATGCAGACTGCATTCTGGGACTAGCTACACATTTACACAGAAGCACTGCTACACCCCTGCACGCTACACTATATTAAATAGACAGTCCTATCTATCTCTCAGCGATATTTGTTGCTCAGTGTATAATGAAATAATGAAAGATTATGGTGTAATGTCAATTGCCTTTTGGGATTGTTCAAGTAATTATACCTTGTGAGGGTTGAAGTGTGAGGGCTTTAATCACTTGTTATAGTTTCCTAGCCAGGCTCGGTGCAGTATAAACACAATGACTAGCGTTACATTTTCGCCGCTATCAATCTTCCCATCCATTCATTCCATCCATGTAAACAGACATTTATTACAACATTTGGCATAACTCACTCCCTCTGTCTTTCTCCAGGGCCTTCAGTTATGATCACAAAAACAGGAAATGCCAGTGGCTCTCGTTTGACAGTCTCACTCCAGGCGTACACACGGAGAAGGACTTCAACTTTGACCTCTACGAGAAGAAAGGTAGGTCATCCTCCTCGCCGTGGTTTTCCTCACCCTTAACAAGACAGGGAAGTTCAACATGAGCTCCTCAAGACCCCAGAAAAAATACCCAGAAGTCCCGCAGACTCACACATCTGTGTTTATAACCCTGGCTGCATTATCTCCAGAGGTTGATAAATCTAGCATGAGTTTATGTAAGTGGAATAATTAGCCAGGGGGCTGTGTAAACATGGGATGCACTGTCCACACTGTCCTTCAAGCAGGCACATCTGCTGGGCCTTCTATGATTCACTGTCACACGTGTGGAGGAGGTAGGGAGAGCTTACACCCTCTTAAAACTCTCAACCGAAAACATACATCTAAGTTTATCAATGACTCAGCTATTACTGTTTTTCTTCTTTCTTTCTTTCTCTGCTTACTCTCTCTCTCTCTCTCTCTCTCTCTCTCTCTCTATCTCTCTCTCTCTCTCTCTTTCTCTCTCTCTCTCTCTCTCTCTCTCTGCAGCCTCATACTTTTCAGACAACGTCTGGAACATTTGAACGGTGGAAAACCAAAACCAAAGTTCCAATGTGTTTTTGTCATGTTATAGGAAATTACAGGCACTGCATGATACAGGCAGCCACAACTCACATCAACATCAGTTAAAGTTAATGTAGCAATTAGAGCTCATAGTCGGCTAGAGGAGAAGGAGGATGTGCTCATCGGTCCCCTGCGTGTTTGTGTCATCCTGCAGATTACGTGAGAGAGTGCATCGTCGGGACTGGGCAGGGCTACAAAGGAAGGAGGTCCCTAACGGAGAGTGGTGTACCGTGCCAGCGCTGGAGCTCGTTCGTCCCACATGATCACAAGTAAGACTGCCACTCTGTTTCCACCCGTGTCGACAGCAGCATGGCGTGGCCCACCACAGCTGTCCCCTCTCTCCCGGGCACAGTGGATTTTCAGACGTGTGCGTGGGGGAGGGGGGGGGGGGGGAGTGGCTCATTGGCAGAGGCGTTGATGTTAGGGGGGAAAGGGATGAAATGATAAAAAAGCATATATTTTGTATAATTTTTTATCCTAAAACGGAGTTATATGGAAAGTTTGTGATAGATTAACAAACTGTAATGCTTCAGTTTGTGGCTCATTGGCAGAGGCGTTGATGTTAGGGGGGAAAGGGATGAAATGATAAAAAAGCATATATTTTGTATAATTTTTTATCCTAAAACGGAGTTATATGGAAAGTTTGTGATAGATTAACAAACTGTAATGCTTCAGTTTAGCTGCCAACCAGAAAGACCTTGATGATTCTGTTTTGTGCTATATTTAGGCTTTCCCTTATTGAGCCTCTCATTGCAAAGCTCTTTTTGCTACTCATTTCTTTCTGTGTGTGTAGACTGCGGTGGTCAACACCTTGCTGATATATCAAATTGCTGTCAAAATGTGACAAAACATGCACTAGTGTTAGCTGACAGCTATTAGCTGTTACTTGCAATAGCAGAGGGCTTGATGTGGGGTAGATTAAGGCCAGCAGTGTGGCTACACAGCTTTAATTGATGATTACTCTAACAGGTCCCAGAGTAATGGCTCATTTGTTGCAGTGTAACTCCCTGCCTCGCTGCACTCTTATGACCTCGTTAAACACCACACCAGCACACCACATCACATCAGTACATATGACCGTCAGGTCAGCGTCTAACGAACAGAGGACGATATTCTAACAACCCACACATACAGACACATACTTCCAGAGTGAGTTGGGGAGAGGGCTTTGTAGTGGTGCTGGAGGGGAAGCTAGTGCATGTTGTTTTTACATGTGTGGAGTGGTAGATTGAGTGTGGTGCTGGTGGGAGTTTGAAGCAGAGCAGAGGCGAACTTTGATAAGATGGGACCAGTACGGAAAAGGGGATCCACTAAGAGTTCATTAGAGCAGAGAGGCCTTAAGTGCTGTGCCTCTCGGTTCAGTGGGTTTGTCAGGGCGGAGAGATGGAGTTTCAGACTCCGCTGTGTCAAAGGATTTATGGAGTCTCGTTGCTCACCAGGTGTCCCCAAAAAGCTGCAGACACATGAAAATATGATTTCCTTGAAAGTAACCTTGGCATTTTCCCTCTCACTCTCTTTCTTTCCCTCTCTCTCAGTCTCACTCCCTCTTTAAGTCTCTCTCTCCCCCTCTCCATCTCTCTCTCTCTCTCTCTCTGTCATCACCCTCCTCTCTTTTCATCCTTCTCTCGCTTTGAACAGTCACAGACTTTAAAGTCTCGGGCTGCTTTGAAACTGTTTCCTCAGACACATCACAGAGACATTTTTATCAACATAAATTCCTCAGATATCCCCCCTCCCAAGGATATGAATGGGTTGAGCGGTGTGCTAGTTCATCATAGACTGAAAACTGTTTACCATCATTCACAATACTGTCTCTTTCTGTGTCAGAAGATCGCTGCGTCAGTTGCTGCAATGTTAATTGAAGCCCCACTGTGACCCCCTTTCATTTCAAAACCCTCTAACATTTACCCAAAACCCAGACCACAAGCTCACCAGTAATCACGCGTGCATGATTGAAACAGTAAACACACTGAGGTTGTGATTCACATGGAATTTTGCAATAAATGTACAAATAAAACAGGCTTTCATGGGGACTTTCCGACAACATCTCAGGCCAGTTCAGTTTTGCTCCACATTAGTGGACAGTGCAGACGGCTTGCTGATGACTTCCTAGAAAGCACTCGAACACCATCTTTGTTTTCACAAATGTGCGGAAACTGGAATTGGTCTATTGTTGTTTCCTGAGGTTAGGGTAACATTTGGAGAAAGTTTGGAATCAAAGAATGTCAACACTCTGGATGTCTTTTTCCCCTTTTCTCTGTGTTTATTTCTGTACCAGGGTTGGCCCCGGCACTAAAATGTATTATCGTTTTCAGCCTGGCCATAGAACAGTTCTGATAGGCAAACTTGTTGGAATTATTTACATTAATGCTGGAGGAATGCTCATTAAACGAATGCCTAATTCTCCTGCATTTTTAGAGTGTGACAGTACCTATAAATTCTCATTGAACAAACAGTTCATATATGCAGAGTAAGTTACATTTTTCTTCTGCTGTCGAACAGCTGTGATATGACTTGTTTTGAACAATTTGGTCCAAGACTTATACAGACAAGAGTCATGTTAAAAACGGGGTGTTCTTTCACAGGCCAAATAACATTGCTGGTTCATTAATCTCTTTGACAAGGTTACAATTGCAAGGTTAATTGCACTTCATTACAACGGGTCATATGATTTAAAGATATCCTAACGTCTAGTCAGTAGTAATGGTGAAAATAAATGGCAATGACTGCGTATGCAATGTACCGAAACCAATTTTCCACAACCAATTTTCCACAACCAATTTACCGATTTTTAAATGTTTATTGCAGCTGCAAAGAACCAGGCTTTTTTGTTTATATTGTTCGTAAGAGGACACCACATCCTCGTAAACACAATCTCAGCTTCCACAGTCTGACTGTCAGTCAGACCCTGGGCCCTTTGAACCCCACTGAACTGCTCTCTGTCTCTCTGTCTCTCTGTGTCTCTGTGTCTCTGTGTCTCGTCTCAGCTTCCTGCCAAGGAAGAACAGGAAGAAGGACCTCCGGGAGAACTTCTGCCGTAACCCAGACAACGCGACCGGAGGCCCCTGGTGCTTCACCGTGGACCCCATGGTCCGCCTGCAGGCCTGTGGCCTTCCGCAGTGCTCAGAGGGTGAGTAGAGCAGGGCTGCCCTCCACATCGTACTCTCTCCCTAACTCCAGTGGGCTGTGTGCAAGCCTGTGCCCCCCGCATGTTTACAGGGGGCCATTATGGGTCATGCATAGGCTTCTGTTTTAAATCACTCAAGTAACAGACATGTTGATTTTTCAACTAGCCGTATAGTTTCAAAACAGTGCTTAAGATATTTGAGACCAGCAGTGAACCTGTTACCCTAGCATCTCCCCTTGACACCTCCGTCGTCTGAGCAAAGTGATTACATAGAGGGTTACAGAGCCAATGGTTTGACTTGTTTAACTAATGACTTAGGTTAAAGTGCATTCACTTGGATGTCCTGTTTACCTGGACTGAACGCTTTTAGGAAAATGATCAGAGCTCAGGATAACAGTGTCTGGATTTTTTGTGCATACTGAGAAAAATTCCCAAAACCCTCACATTATTTTACCAAGCGTGTGAACATGTTGTGGTCATCCAAAATGATTCATACCTTAAACATTTTATTTTCTTAACACACCTACTATTATGTCCCCTTATCTTTACTGACACTATAGTTCATTTAAAAAAATCTTCTCAGCAATGGTTTGGTGGACTAAGTGAAATCTGTGGAGAAATATGCCTGGGAGGGTTTGTTAATAAATTAGTTTTCCTTAATCAGAACCACACAGGGACATAAAAACAGGGCTTTTCATGAGAGTGGCCAGCTTATAAACATGTGTTTCCAATAACACACTCCAGTCTTCATTCGGCTGAGGGCGCAAGCCCCGGCCGCTCTTAAGAAAGGGGCGACATTTCTTAAGGTGACCTCTGTGGTTAGCAGTCGAAGCCTTGTGCAAACAGTGGTGCGTTGTGACTAAGTGCGTACAATTTTGATTGCTTGTTTTCGTAGCCTCTAATCGGCTAAAATTCGCTTAGATGAAAAAAACAGGAGTAAAAACATAAAACAAAAACAAAAGAAAACATGGAATCTCCGGTCGTAGACATGATATAGTAAAAGCGTGTATGTGTGTGTGTGTGTGTGGGGGGGGGGGGGGGGCAGTCCACATCTTTAAATGAAATCAGTTTGAGTCATACATGAAAACAAGTGTCGATTGCTTGAAAAAGCACAGCAGCTCCGATGGCTATCTCTGGATCCATTTATTTAATGACTAACTGATGTGACTAACTTTGAGACAGGAGACTGTTTATGACTGACCATAGAGCTAAAGGGACCAAGCTGCTTGGCTAAAGAGTTGTGGCTTAGACATCAATGTGAAGGCAGAGGGATATGTCAGACGCGTTTGTGTAATCCATTAATTTCCCTTTGAATGTGGCATCGACCACTGATGCGACCCAGCTGTGTGTACATGAGCAGTTCAAAATAGGCATGTCCCACAGATTGATTGAGAAAGTGACTGTGTGTGTGTGTGTGTGTGTGTGTGTGTGTGTATGTGTGTGTAACTGTGTGTGTTTGCCTGTGTTGTGTGTGTTCCTCTGGGCATATTTCTCGTCGCTAACATTCTTGAATGTCGCTCTCCCACAGTGGAGTGTGTGAGCTGTAATGGCGAGAGCTACAGAGGACCCATGGACCACACAGAGAGTGGCCGGGAGTGCCAGCGCTGGGACCTGGACGAGCCCCACAGACACTCCTACCACCCCAAGAGGTGAGGCTCCCCTCTGACCTATCCCTGACATGTGTTCCCCTGTCGAAAGGTAGCCTTGCTGTGCAGCTGCCACCGACTGAAAACAAGACTTTACTTTTATCAGAAACATCTCCTTAAGCCTTAACAAGAGAAGCTTCCACTGTAGCTACCACAGATATTTTCCTTCACCATCAAAAATATGAAAGAGCTGAGACTTTTTCAAGTCATGGAGATCTATCACAACCACCAAGAAGTAAGAAATCTTCAGGATCCATCAAAACCATCCATTCCATCCTGTGAAATGAGACACCCGCTGTGAAGAGGCAAAAAAAAAAAAAAAGACACAATTCTAACCCATCGTAGAAAAAAGGCCAATACAGCCTGCTTAAATTGAGACAGACAGCTCCCCCAGCTAAAAAAAATAACCTATAGACCTACAGCCCTTACCCACAAAATGTGAACCATATCTGTCATAAACCTCACTCATCTAAAAAGAAAAGAACACAGACAGA
>NC_045154.1:31124760-31137260 GCF_900700415.2 Clupea harengus
CTCTCTCTCTCCCTCTCCCTCTCCCTCTCTCTCTATCTCTCCCTCTCCCTCTCCCTCTCTCTCTCTCTCTCTCTCCCTCTCCCTCTCTCTCTCCTCTCTCTCTCTCTCTCTCTCTCTCTCTCTCTCTCTCCCTCTCCCTCTCTCTCTCCCTCTCCCTCTCCCTCTCCCTCTCTCCCTCTCCCTCCCCCTCTCTCTCTCCCTCTCTCTCTCTCCCTCTCCCTCTCTCTCTCCCTCTCCCTCTCCCTCTCTCTCTCTCTCTCTCTCCCTCTCCCTCTCCCTCTCTCTCTCCCTCTCTCTCTCCCTCTCCCTCCTTCTCGACATTGCCATTCATCTCCCATCATGTAGCCTAGCCTTGACTCAGTGCTGGCCTGTTTGTGGTTAATATCCTGCAGTATTTGTTTGTCTTTGCCCAGCCCTGCCGGTCAGTGGCTGATGTGTTTAATGAGGGAGGGTGGGGGAGTTTGAGTTGCTCTGTAAACCTGCTGTCTTCTCCCCTGAAGACAAAACACTCATGTGGGTTTGCACTCCCTCACAGACAGGCCTGGTGAACCACACCATGATCCAATCACTGACGGCACTGTCTGTCAGACTCACCTCCCTCTGTCTGTGGATCCACTGCCTGTCTTTTCACTCACCACTCCTGATCTTCTATCACTTAACTACATCATTCTCATCTTGGTTTTTTTTCCTTGTTTCGTTCGTATGTTTTTTCCCGTATGTTTTTTTTTGCATACACGCAAACCGTTCTACTCTTCCTCGTTGTGCCTCTAGTCTCTCACTCCTTTCACTCGTTCTCTCATCCCCTCTCTTCTTTTTCCATCCCTTGTATTGTCACCCCTTTTCTCTCACTCTCAAACTAAAGTGGAGGCTCTCTCTAGTGGAAAATCACCACTTTCTTTCCCTCTCCCTGTGCCCCGAGCCCTCATCAGAAGTTGGGCAGTGATTGCTACTCGTGTTGGGTATTCGGCCTTTGTTTTTACTGCACTTGAGAGTGTGTGTAATCTTCCCCTGGTTCACTGTCAAGTGGTTCAAGTGTCTGCACTGACCCTCGCTGACAGAGTTGTAGCCTCGGAGTGCTCCGTGTCCACCCTCAACAACCCCTGTTCTAGGGGCTAATCCAAAATCACATCTCTCCTCTCGGGATGAGGATTGTAAGCACAGGTAAGCCTTGAGAGGAAATCAAGGCCATTTTGTGCTCCGTATCAGATTCCAGCAGCGCTGGTCTCTGGGAAAGTCATCAGTGTGATCCGTCCGGGTGTGTATTTACAAGATGGCATCTGTCCATTTGGAATGTTTACATAGTCCTAACAAGAGGATCCAATACTCTCCCCCTTGTGTTAAAAAAAGGGAGCCGAATTTACAGCCATGCTGCTTGAAGCCGATTGGGTTTTTTTTCTAGCAAATATCAGAAATAATCAAAGCAATGGCTCGACAGACAAAGACCTCCTTTGTTTTCACGGCTCTGCATCTTTTCTTGTCATAATGAGGACATAGCTATTTATATGCACAGCCATGCTCATGGGCAGCACTTCAAGTCCGCTAAGTAAGACAGAGATAGGCAATCATGTGCAATAGAGTCATGCACGGCAGGAGCCAAGGGGCCGTAATCTGTAACATTAAATGAAAAAGTAAAAGAGAAAGAAAAAAAACGCCCCATTTTGTTTTACTCTGCCAGGCCTCGGGGAAAAAAAACCTTGGCTGCCCATTAGCGGCAGCGCTGGTGCATGTCTGTAGTAATGCATGGGCGGCTCATTGCAGCGTGACTCAGTGTCCGCGGGACTGACGGAGGAGCTGGATTGATCCTGGCACCTCACACTGATCAGCCAAGCCAAGGGCAGAGCACGTCTCCATTACTGGTTGTGCCAAGCTTCTTTTTCTTTTCTTTTTTCTCTCTCTCTCTTTTTTTTCTTTTTTTGAAATGACAACTTTAGTACAATTCTCCTTGGGCAGTACCCTTGTGTAAACCCGACTCCCTACGTGCATAACTTGTGCCAGTGGTACATATTATGACTTTGTTAGGCAATTTTGGGCTCTCCAGGGTTTTCTAAGTATTTTTATTACTCTCTGTCTCGCTCGTTCTCTCTCATTCTATTTCTTTCCCGCTTCAACAGAAACCAGCGCTCACAGTGACAGTGACACAACAACGCACTGTTTCCGTGGCCGTGGCGAGGGGTATCGCGGGGACGTGGGAGTGAGTCCTGGCGGCCTGACCTGCCAGCGCTGGGACTCGCAGTTCCCCCACCAACACTCATTCACCCCCCAGAACTATCACTGCAAGTAAGGAACACTCACCACCTGTCAGCACTACCCAGACACTGTCTGTGTTTTTGCTTCTATGTGACATACAGTCACATTACAAAACAACTGACCATTGCAAAATAGGGCTGACCAATATCCATCAATTATTTAATTCATATTGGCCACCTGTCACACCCTGGAATATTGATGTCTTTGTGTCTGTGTGTGTGTGTGTCTGTGTGTGTCTGTGTGTGTGTCTGTGTGACTGTGTGTCTGTGTGTGAACTCAGAGACCTACGGGAGAACTACTGTAGGAATCCTGATGGCCGTGACCTTCCATGGTGCTTCACGACAGACCCTAACATTCCAGTGGCATATTGCAGCAACATCCCCCACTGTGGAGTGGAGGGCTCCGAACCACAAGGTGAGATCCTAATCCTTTAAACCTTTAAAGGTAAGATCCTAACCCTTTAAACCTTTTACGGATGTCTTCATTTATTACTGGACCACTGTACTACTGCTTAGTGAAGGATAATATAGTCATTGATTTATGATCACTTGAAGAAATAAAAATCAGATCGAGTAAAAGATTCACATGTAGGACATAAACAGAAATGAAGGCAACTATAATGAAGGCCATTCTCTTCCTTCATGCATGATCTCAGTACAAGCACAAAGAAAACATAAAGCTTCTCTTCATCATGTATTTGTGTTCCTAATGCCAAATTGGGGTGGACATCGCTAACATCTGTTGGTCTGTTAGCATATTTCCCTTCCTGCCAATTAGTTGGGCAGAGGTAGAAGCAACTGAAGTAAAGGCCTACATGTTGAAAATGATGTTGTGAAAGTACATATTAAAACTGGCTGTCCCTAAAGTGATGCAGCCTATTTAACACCTCATCACTCCGTATAGTTCCCCCATAAAAACTACTTGAAGGGAGCCTTGATCATGCTTTTAGTGTCTTTGCTTGCAATGCTTGCAAAATTCCTCCCAAGAAATGATTCACGACAACAGAGAGACCGAGAGTCTCACGACTTTTGAAGTTCAGTTCTCTTTTGCATATCAAAACCTATTCTGCAGAAAAAAAAAAACCATTTGCTTTAAACTTTTTTCCCCTCCTAATTCTCTTTAAAATTCTCTCTTGAATAGCTGTATGGCAAGAGAATGACTTCTTTTTTTTTTTACTTTCCCCTTGTAATCTGCCTTATTGGCACAGGGCGCCTTGCAATCCCTGAAGTAATGTCTATATAACCTCCAATAGTGGCTGTTTGAAGGGGGCTTAGTTTGAGGCTGTTTGCTGTGTGGGGAATGAGCTGCCAGGGCTCCGACATGGAGCAGCTGTAACTTCAGTTAAATGAGCGGCGCACCTTACAGCGGTGCAAAGGGGAGGTGTATTACACGCCTCGCTGCCGACGCTGATTCCTCCATACGTCTGTGTGGGGAGGCTGTGCGCAGGGCTGCCTCCCGGTGCCTCCTGTTGGGCTTCTGATGACTGTCACATGTCCCTGTAGCTGCGGTATTTTTACAGCTGTAGGTCGTTTGTTTTTTGCTGTGACAATGAAGTATAGACGGGCCGAGTGTTTTCAGGGTGGCTGGGTTATATGGCTGCTGCTGTTAACCAACGATCTTCTGCAGGGTCATGTTATGTCTTCTTTCCTTGACCTCTGTGACCTATTTTTTTCCCCCAGGTTGTTATGAGGGCAACGGAGAGTCGTACAGAGGAACCGTGTCCATGACCAGGTCGGGCATTCCTTGCGACACGTGGAAAGGCCGCTCTGAGAGGTAAGGCGGAATGCGAGGAGATCTCCCTCCGACAGGGTTTAACGCAATCCAGTGGAATCAACTGGAATGTGCGAAAGCTGTAATTGTTATTAAACATTAAGTTGTAATGGTACAAGTGAGCTATATACCTTGATGTAGACAGAGACAGAGGTTGAGATTTCAGCGTATTCACGCCATGAGAGCAAACTGATACACATTGTACATCAGAAGGGGTTCAGGGACTTCAAGATATCCAGCTTCACCTATACGCATATAGATTTTGGTATCCATGGAAACAGAGTGACTGGGTGTGCTTGAATTGCCGACGTCCGTTGCATATTCTCAAGGACAAAACTCCCATGTTGTCTCTGTGGGCCGTTCTCTTTAATACTAAATGACTCTCTGAGGAAGCCTCAGACATTGACACAGTAATATTGTATGTGGGGCTGTTGGGAGAGCTTGAAGGCAAAAATGGATTTGCTCCTTTTCATTGCAAAAGTTCTTTACCATGCATTTATAATTGAACAGCAAGGTTTAACCTGTAAAATATCACACTTCATATTTGAAGGCAGTTTTATTTCCTTTTCCTTCACTCTAAGGCTAAGTGTTTACTTGGTTTAAGAACAAGACTGACTATTTCCTCTCCTTGAGATTCTCAGTAACACCTGTTCCCCTGTGTATAGGCATGATCTCACCATCACTTTAAAGCACGTGCAGGGAAAATAACTCTGGCATTTCCCAAATAACTCCTCTGTTTTTATGAACATGCACAAGGTCACGGGGTCATCCACCATGGAGCAGCAAGAGAAAGCCCAGAGGTGCTCTGTCTGTCAGAGCGTATTTGTCCAAGTTGAAAAAATAAGACTCTTACAGTTTTCTGGTGGGAGGGAAGAAAAAGTTTTTTTTTTTTTCTACAACAGCAGACTGACTCAGTTTTTTTTGTGGGGCAAGGGGCTTAATTGATGTATGAGTGTGGTCGTTAGCATGACTCAATTCCCTGAGTATTACTTGGGGCAGGAACGCAGCTGGGCGGCTGTGCTTTAGACTGTGACCTTTGACCCCTAGCTGCCCAGCTCACCCCCTCCCCCCCCCCCGCCACGAGCACATCAAAGCCTGCCAGCTTCCCCGTTTGGCTCACACCCGATGCTCACAGGTCAGAGGTCAGAGGTCACTCTCAGGGAACCCTCACAGGTGGCATGTTTGTGTTAGTGTTGAAGGAGAGAAACAGAAAAAAGGGAAAGAGAGGGAGAGGGCGAGAAAGAGAGAGAAAGAAAGGGAGAAAGAGGGAGAGAGAAAGATAACACAAGAAGTATCATCACTGTGAAATGATTTGGCCGACAGACAGCCTTCCCTGCTCTGAATTCCCATCTGTTATCACCCAGAGGCGGGTGTGGCCGGGGCTTTAGGGAATGTGTAGCATGCTGCACCGCGCTCTGGAGAGGGGGGGGGGGTCTGTGCGCGTGGGAGAGGGGATCCGCGGCGTAGGTGGGCATGTTTCTGAGTAATGTCTCCTCGCTCACTAGAACTCCCCCACCCTAACCCCAATCAACCACACAGACCCTCCCCTCCACGCCTCCTCCCCACCCCACCCCACTCCACCCCAGCCCTGGGCTCCTGCCAAGGCTGATGGGAAAGGCCGAGCATGTGACCCCTCCAACCCTGCCGCCAAAACCTCCGGGCCAAACTACATGTGTACCCAAGCGATTTACACTCTCTTATTTGGACAATCCCCCCCCCCCCCCCCCCCCCCTCTGTTTTCCATACCACTGCCTTTTTAGTCCAGTGTGGGAGTTTGTCCCATCAGAGAATAATGTCTCATGTCTTAATAGTCCTATTTCCCTGTATCATACATTGATGGCATTTGAAGTAATGATGTGTAATGTAAAGCAATATGTCACCCTGCCATTGGACGCCCAGCAATTTATTCCAGCCATCTAATCATTTCTATATTTAACCCACTCGTGGTTGGGAAAGAACATATAGTGCTCTGTGCTGATCTCCAGTCAGTAGACACTCAAACAATATTAATGATTACGTTAATACTAGCAGAGAAGCACTCATCTGAATCGTGTTTTTCTATGAACTGTACTTGTGTGGTCCATTGCGCATCAATGCACAGATGATCAATCTACTCCTCGCAGGTATTGATTAGTCTTAGTCTTCCACACGTGCACTCTGTGCCTGTCTTTGATGGGGTGCGTATCTGTCTTGTCTTGTCTTAGTACCACCAAGAGCGCGGATGCGGCGGTGCTGAGCGTTGACCCTGAGAAGAGCTACTGCAGGAATCCAGATGGCGATAAGCACGGGCCCTGGTGTTACACCAACAACTCCTTCATCCGATGGGACTACTGCATGTGCAAGCCCTGTGAGTGGATGCAACACGGTGGCCACAGTGGGGGTGCAAGTGCATGACAGTGATATTTACATTTACATTTAGTCATTTAGCAGACGCTTTTATCCAAAGCGACTTACATATGTGCGACTTACAATGTATACACATTTTACATTTACACTGATGGCACACTGCACATCAGGAGCAATTAGGGGTTCAGTGCCTTGCTCAAGGACGCTTCGACAGGGAATCGAACAAGCAACCTTCTGATTACTAAACGACTTCTCTACCCCCTGTACCACTGCCACTGCTGTGGTTGATTGTACACAGTTTATATGCCAGTAGGAAATGATTAGCATCTGATCTTTGTGTTGGAGCCTTAAGCCCCAAAAAAAGCCATGCCTAATGATAATCGCGTTAACTTTACCCCAATATGCAAAAAAATAATGAGCTGTAATGAAACAATAATAATTTGAATTTGAATATGCAAAAAAAAGCTAAGACAAAGGACATGTCATTGACCAGGTCTCTTGATTTTCTGACCACTTAGACTGGCTGTGCAGGTGAAAATGTTGAGGTTACTGCAGGGAAGTCCAGGTGGTTTTGACTGCCACCACCACGCTGTTTCTCTAAATCGGAGCTTTAGAGTGTGTGAAGGATCTTCACGGTCGTATATCAACAACAGCAGCAGGAGCAGGCATGGGGTTAAGTTGTCCCATATGCTCTTGCAGCTCTGCATTTCCCTCCACACTCCTTCCAGGTTGTTTGGTCCTGTGGTCGGGAAATTGTATATTTTCAGAGCCTGGCATTCAGTTCAGGACTCACTAAAGGACTTTAAGTCCGATTGAAACGATCGAGGCCTGAGTGGCTTTGTTCAGTGCTTCAATGTAAATGTTCATTAGAAAGATCTGTATTCATCTTATTTTCTTGACTTTTTTACTTCTCCTGCTTTGACTCCTTCGCTGCAGTCACCTCCATTCCTAAATCAATGCTATCGTTCTCATTTCAGGTGAAACTTCAATCAACAGTCTCCCACAAAACAGTGAGTTTGCTCCGAAAGAAACATTACAGCTCATTTGATCAGCGCAACGCTGCCTCTTCTCATCCACTGCCTTTTGTAACAGCTTAATCTAACTTTAATGAGAAAGAAAATTCAGTTTGAAATGGCTTTGGTAGCGGTCCAGTCTAGCGTTCTGAGTGCAGATGTTCTGATTTAGCCTTGTTCTCATAAATGTCCTTTTTGCTTTGTGTTGTTGAAGTTGAAGCTCCCAAGGCGGCGTGTGTCATTCATAAAGCGGTCCGTATCGTGGGAGGGGGCCCTGCCCCGCCCAGGGAGGGTAGTTGGATGGTCAGCATTCAGAAAGGGTGAGACATTTTTGTTTTGGTTATCCTGTCATCATGGGTTTTTGTCATCAGATTGGGTTCTCATGTAACCCCGTTGTAATATAGGTTAGAGGCCTGGGAGTGCTGGTGCTATCAGATGTTTCCAGTCGTGTCCAATTACCTGACGTGTGTGTGTGTCGTGTGTGTGCTTGTGTGCATGTATTTGTGTGTATGCGGGTCAATGGTTTCTGTGTGTGTGTGTGTGTGTGTGTGTGTGTGTGTGTGTGTGCGTGTGTGTGCGTTCTGTCTTTTGGCATGATTAGGGACAGTCACTGGTGTGGAGGGTCCCTGATTCGCGAACATTGGGTGCTGACTGATCGGCAGTGTTTCTCCTCCTGGTGAGTCTCTCTCTCTCTCTCTCTCTCTCTCTCTCTCTCTCTCTCTCTCTCTCTCTCTCTCTCGCTTTTGTATGTGCAGCATCTGGGATGATGATGATGTCATGTCTGTAACTTGTCAGTAGTCGGCCAGACCCAAGAGGTCACATAGCTGTCATCTCTAGTGAATTGTCTCACATTTGTATATCAGCCCTTAAATCAGACCTGTAGGTGGCGTGGAAAATTCCACATAGACTTACATAGGTATCACTCTCTTCTGCATGCGCATCGAAAGACACTGTAATGCAACACAAGGCCAACACATTGCATGCATGCATGCTGTGAAGCATTCTTGAAGAGCTACATGGGGTGTTGTTTGCATAGTAAGTGCCTACATTGATTTCAGTTTAGCCATGGCTGGGGAGTTGGAGAATAATATTTTGGATAATGGACCATGACGCCGTTTGGTCAGAAATACCATCAGGCTGAATTCTGAGTGGTTTGATAACATTACGATATTCCTGACGTCGCAACATTCCTCCTCCACAGCGTGCCTGATTTGACTGAATACAAGGTGATATTGGGAGTCGCTCACCTCAATGAGTCTGTGCAGACCGAGCTCCCACGACAGGAAGTGAGGATCTCCTACATCCTGTGTGGCCCTGAAGGTTCTGGACTGGCCATGCTGCGGCTCACACAGTAAGGACTTCCTGTGCAGCTGGTGTTGACTGTCTCTCTTAAATATTCGAAATATTTCACATTTCCTCCAGGGGTCCTCTCTCCTGCTCCTGCTTCCTCTCCTCCTCCTCCTCCTCGTCCTCCTCACCGCTGCCTCGCTCTGTCGTGTGTTTGCCATCTTCCCATACTCCCATCAGTGGCTCTCTTGATTAGCAGAGCACACCTGATACAGCTAATCAGACCTGTTATAATTGCCGTGATTTCAGTCGGGTGTGCTTGGAGCAGGGGTACATGAATGTTTACTTTATTTATTAAATAAATCATCTCTGAAAAATTCATAAAAACTGTCATCACTCTCTCTCTTTCTCTCTCTCTCTCTCTGTCTCTCTACAGGCCTGCTCTCGCAGCACCAAACATTAGGCTTATCCAGCTGCCTGTAGCAGGCTGTGCTATCCCTGAGGGCACAATGTGCACTATGTATGGCTGGGGAGAGACCAAAGGTAAATAAAATATGCGATAAATAATATCACAACCTTTGTACTCGTACTTGATTTATGTGGCATACATCACATCACATCTGGCACAGAAATGTGTGTTGATGGATGTAACACAGTCTTGTGAGGTAGAGTTGTGTGTGTGTTGATGACTGTAACACAGTCTTGTGAGGTAGAGTTGTGTGTTGACTGTAACACAGTCTTGTGGGGTAGAGTTGTGTGTTGATGACTGTAACACAGTCTTGTGAGGTAGAGTTGTGTGTTGATGGATGTAACACAGTCTTGTGAGGTAGAGGTGTGTGTTGATTAATGTAACACAGTCTTGTGGGGTAGAGTTGTGTGTTGATGAATGTAACACAGTCTTGTGGGGTAGAGTTGTGTGTTGATGGATGTAACACAGTCTTGTGGGGTAGAGTTGTGTGTGTGTTGATGAATGTAACACAGTCTTGTGGGGTAGAGTTGTGTGTGTGTTGATGAATGTAACACAGTCTTGTGGGGTAGAGTTGTGTGTTGATGGATGTAACACAGTCTTGTGAGGTAGAGTTGTGTGTTGATTAATGTAACACAGTCTTGTGGGGTAGAGTTGTGTGTTGATTAATGTAACGCAGTCTTGTGGGGTAGAGTTGTGTGTTGATTAATGTAACACAGTCTTGTGAGGTAGAGTTGTGTGTTGATTAATGTAACACAGTCTTGTGGGGTAGAGTTGTGTGTTGATGGATGTAACACAGTCTTGTGGGGTAGAGTTGTGTGTGTGTTGATGACTGTAACACAGTCTTGTGAGGTAGAGTTGTGTGTTGATGGATGTAACACAGTCTTGTGAGGTAGAGGTGTGTGTTGATTAATGTAACACAGTCTTGTGAGGTAGAGTTGTGTGTTGATTAATGTAACACAGTCTTGTGAGGTAGAGTTGTGTGTTGATTAATGTAACACAGTCTTATGGGGTAGAGTTGTGTGTTGTTGACTGTAACACAGTCTTGTGGGGTAGAGTTGTGTGTTGACTGTAACACAGTCTTGTGGGGTAGAGTTGTGTGTTGACTGTAACACAGTCTTGTGGGGTAGAGTTGTGTGTTGATTAATGTAACACAGTCTTGTGGGGTAGAGTTGATTAATGTAACACAGTCTTGTGAGGTAGAGTTGTGTGTTGACTGTAACACAGTCTTGTGGGGTAGAGTTGTGTGTTGACTGTAACACAGTCTTGTGGGGTAGAGTTGTGTGTTGACTGTAACACAGTCTTGTGGGGTAGAGTTGGGGTGCGGTGTTGTCCATGTATTACATGCTGAATGCTGAACATGTTGATCTGCTCTCAGGCACTGGCCATGAGGATGTGCTCAAGACGGTGAAACTGCCAATCGTCAGCAACCAGAAGTGCAGAGAGAACCACCGTGGGAGCCTGCAAATAGGCGACAATAAAATGTGTGCTGGCGGACGCAAAGACGAGGGTGTATGTGAGGTGAGTTTACCACAAGTGTGGGTTTAGAGCTTTCAAATGACCTAGAAAAGGGTTGATTTATCTACTTTTGTTTTTGACCCATGTTACCGGTATGCCCAGTTACTGGAAGGCTGTTGTTTTCTCTGTAGTCAAAGTTTAATGCAACATGACTGTATGATGAATACATTGCCCAAGGGTACAGAGTTGTTTTGATTAACTACACAGACACAGACATACACACAAATCCACATACACACACACACACACCACACTGTTATCACACTCACACAACAAATATATTTCAAAAGCCAAGCCGAGTTTGACCCAAAAACTCATATTGGTATCATTTGGCAATCATATATACAAAGTGTGTGGTCTGTGTAATCTACTGATTGTGATTAAGATGTGGAGGATGAGAGACATTGTCCTTGGCATGTTCCAGTTATTGGAAAATAAGACCTAGAATGTTTGCTCTACCCTTCAAAATCTGTTTGTTGCATACAGCCAATATTTGGTAAATGGTGGTAAATATTTCCAAATAGTGTCACTATTACATTCAGATTCGGCAAAATAAGTATTCTTATTCAGACTCTTTGTTATACAACTTTATATAACAACTAGTGTCGTTGTTTACATCAGTTGTGTCCTGGTTGTGTGCCAACAGAGAGACTACGGTGGCTCATTGGTGTGTGAAGACCGTGGGATTAAAGTCATCATCGGTGTAAGTGTCCATGGCAGAGGCTGCGCCCGCCACAATCGCCCCGGGATCTTCGTCAATGTTGCGTTCTACGCCAACTGGATCCATAAAGTGTACAGACACTACCCTGAACAGAACTACTGAAAGTGTTTGAATAATCAGCAACGAAATTTGAGTTGGAATGAACTCAAAAACTTCCTGACATGACATGACATTCTTCAAGGTTAAACCTTGAAGCCACGAGGGCCTGACGTGAACAGTGTGAATGGACTCCCAGTGATGTAACACTAACAACAGCAACGGCCTCAAGCACCACACGGGATCGTGGTCCACCAAGAACACACTGATCCCTGCAAGATTCTGAACCACTGGACCTGTGATCGTCATTGACCAAGATCAGAATCCTACTTAATCTGGAACTTTGTACCACAGCTGTAGGTCATCTGTATGCCACCTCTGTCGGTGCAGACAAGTGAGTGTGTGTGTGTGTGTGTGTGTGTGTGTTGTGTGTGTGTGTGTGTGTGTGTGTGTGTGTGTGTGTGTGTGTGTGTGTGTGTGTGTGTGTGTGTCTGTGTGTGCGGAGAGGAGAGGCGATTGATAAGATCAGTAAGCCTGGATTCCGTTTGCGTCTCTGTGTCCAGGAGGTGCCCTCTAAAGGGAGATCAGTGGATTTGATACGGCTTTTACCAGGCCTCGGCTAGGAAGTGCTCTGGGCATTCCACCCACCAAGGCCTCAACAAAAGCTCTATCCAATCCACCGTAATAAGTTCTTACGGTGGCAGTCAGGCTGAGTTCTACAAAAGTACTCGGATGTTTGTCGGCCTCTGGAATATTATCTCCTGAAACTACTTGAATTGTTTATGGAACGGTGAGGTGATTGCTCTGTGGGTTTTTGTTTAGTTTTTTTTTTTTTTTTTTTTTGAGTCGGCTGGGGCGTTTATTCGGCTCCCGCTGTACAGCACTCTGCTACACAAACAGTAAAGAGTTTTTACTTTCAGGCTCAGATATCCAGTGTTGTAATGTTGTAATAACATCATGTTATATGTACTACACAGCGTGTTATAAAGCCTGCATAAGCCTGTGGTAATGTCACTATAGCAGCGCCTCATAACACCAGGATATCTATAAAAAAAAACAATGTATTATAACAGTATCTTAAGCAGCTGTAGATAAT
>NC_045154.1:31142260-31149760 GCF_900700415.2 Clupea harengus
CTGTACTCCTAAACCAGTACTCAACCCAGCTAGTTAGTGTTCCCTCTTACAGTCTCAGGAAACTAGTCGTCACATTCATTTCCACTAGTGCCCAAACATCATCTTCTGCAGCATGTCATTCAGTTCTTGATGTCATAATTGCTGGTGTTTACATATTTCCTCCCAGGTGGTTGCACAACCTGCAAAGCCTACAATCAGATGGTTCACCAGTGGGCAGAAATGAGAACCTGCAAACCATTGTTGCCTCGTGGGAACCAGTCCCTCATATGGGGTTGGTCGCCCAAGTAAGGCTTAATACTGCACTTTGATTTTCAGGCTTCCTACTCACGGCTAAGTTTAGCCTCAAGCTTTATTCAAGAGATCCAATCAAAACCTGATGTTTCATTCCTCTCAGCTGAGCATTTTCTTTCCGTGGGATGACATGGGTATCATTTCAGTGCAACCCAGAAAAATGTTATTCCACACAAGAGAAATGATACCCATGTGACACAGGAAATGGTTTTCAATGCGTAATCGTCTGCCAAGACAAAACATTACGCCTGGCAAGCATTTAATCATACAGGTATTCACAAGACTGCAGCAGTAATCCTGCTCTCACATCCACGCTGGGAAACAGACACCTCAAATGGTTTGAAAATAGCAGCGTGATCTGGGCGCTTTTTATCTATGGGTGGTTGAAAAATTCCCCATCACAGCTATTTTTCAACAGCGTTGTAGAAATGGAGGTAAATTATCATCATCATCATCATCATCATCATCATCATCATCATTATCATTGTGTTAAACATACCCATCACTGTCATGTTACTGTCATTGTCGTCACCATCAACAGTATCATCATCGCCTCCAACATCTCCATCTTCACGTCAGAGACATTGTGTTCAACTCAGTGAGTCGACATCCAGTCGTATTTTGCACATGCTATAGGTTGAGTTTGATTGAATATAATAATGATGACAATCCATAAGTCATTGGCGGGGTGTCATTACCATGGCGCTTGCACCTCCAGGACCTGTGCTTATTAGCTTGTTTTGCAGGCCTGCATTCCTAGTCCCCTGTTGATTGTAAATTTGACAATTGAACCTCAGATATGTTTCATCGTAAAAAAAATCAATGTTTATTGATCTTAATAAATCAAATCAAATCAAATCAAACTTTATTTGTACGGCACGTAATAGGTCATAAACATGACACTTCTCTGCTTGGGCTTGAGGGAGCACAACATGGGGGGTTCAGGGAGGGAGAGATCTAACAGGGTTGTGTTTCATGGGAACATATGTGTTTTTAATTGCCTCCATTGCAATCGAGCACAACATGTGACAACTGACCATATGGGCCCACTTGCTGTGATGGGTCGCGCTGCCTTTTTGTTTTTCTTTTTTTCTTTTTTGTCTTTTTTTTTTCTCCTCCCGCTGTAGCTGTTGTTTCTCATGTCTGGACACTGTCTCTCTCTCTCTCCTGGGCTAAGGAAAGATCAGATATGGGGCTTCTGTTGTTGAAAACATCCTCAGCCATATCGATCGCCGGAAAATCAATATGTGTCGAGCGCGACTGTCTCCCCGACCGCTCCCAGCATGCTTTGCAAGGAGTCGCTCATCAAGGCTGGGCAGAGGCTTAGGTCTCTCAGCTACTGATCGCTATGGTGATGAGGGGCACCATTGGCAGAGGACCAGCTCTAGTCCAATCAAGAGTCCACGGTTCTGATATTGGTGTGGGGTTAGGGGAATTGGGGCCGTGGGAAGGGGCCTTGGGTATAGCGAGGCGCCGCCCCGATAATGTGTGTGAGACTGGCGTTCCGCTCAAGGTGTGACTGACACTGGCAAGGGAAATCTACTGAGTCACTGAGATGTGTTGTGGGAAACAGGGACAGAAGAACCCCCCCCCCCTCACACACACACACACACACACACACACACACACACACACACACACCTTACACACACACACCAATTCCTCCAGATGGGTATTGCTGTCATAGGAGGTATCTTCTCACCCTATTGTAACACGTCAAGTGGACCGACATGTGATGGGTGAGATCTTTTCATTAGGGGGAGAAGGCCTGGTTGGGGCAGGGGGTTTCGACCCACAGCGCTTCAGTGGACCAAATCATAAGCTCAAGACGTGTGCAATAATCGTGTGCAATTTCCTACAACAACTGACATCACTGACACTCACCACACGCACTGAACATGTAATTACATGTGTTATGGGGCCAGCAATTGCTCTCGCAGACAAAACCTCCCGTGATTGCTCTCAGATCATATCAAATGAAGATGTTACCGTGCCTCTTCCAATTCTGCTGCTGGAGAAAATATGCCTTGAGAGTATGTGAATAATTCAAAGACATAAACAGTGGCTCACTGTGCTAACCCAATCTCATATATCTGCCAGTGATTAGCATGCAGACTGATAGAATGAATCCAAATGTATGATATTCAATAAGTAATGATCTTCGGTTGTATGTGAGAGGAGGACCATGGGATGGAGATTAACATATATACGTTTAATTGCAAATCCATTCAGATTCAGTATTTCAATAGTGTTCATACAATAGTACTAGCTCTGCATGCATGTATGCATGTGGATATGGCTGTCTATCTGAAAGTGAAGGAAACATTGTTTGAGAGAGAAAACAAAGCCAAATGTGTAAGTGTGTGTGTGTGTGTGTGTGTGTGTGTGTGTGTGTGTGTGTGTGTGTGTGTGGGGGCCTGTGGACAGCTGCAGCATAGCCAGTAAAGTGTATTGGTTTAATAATCCGTTTCATGTGGTGCATGCCATGGATGATCAAGCTAATGCACAAGCCTGCTGCAATTTCTCCTCTATTGCCAGAGACTCTCTCTCTCTCTCTCTCTCTCTCTCTGTCTCTCTCTCTCTCTCTCCCTCTCTCTCTCTCTCTCTCTCTCTGTCTCTCTCTCTCTCTCTCTCTCTCTCTCTCTGTCTCTTTCTCTCTTTCTTTCTCTCTCGCACACACACATACACACACACACACACACACACACACACACACACACATTCATCACTCATTGAGATGCACTCACACACCTGCATGTGCAGCACACAGAGAGGGCTTAAGTGCTTTCATGGGCATGGGCAGACATACCTACAAACTGGTCTCATCTCCGGCGACTGCTTTAGTCTTTTCCGGCTCTGCATCCTGTGGATTTTTTCACAGACACAGATACACACACTGCGTCCCAACCAAACCAAAGATTTGTCAAGTTTGGCATATGATGTTTTGACCGTAGAAGCAGACGACGCATCAGCTCCAACACACATGCAGTGTTCGTGTGGATCCAGGGATGCCTCTTGCCATGGCTGACTGGGGTTTGGGAGTGAGACACGTCCGATACAAGGTGCGATCAAATAGTTCAGAGACTGCACCTGTAAAAAGCAACAAAAAAAACTGTACCTGATTTAAATGCGGCCGCCATCTCCTTCACGGTTGTCGAACCGTTTGCGGCGAATCTTCTCCTCCATCAGCTTTCTCAGTAGAACATTAGAACAGTAGAATTCGCCGCGCAGGCATTTGGGCGCTCCATCGTGAGAACACGCATGCTCACAGCACATGGAGAACACTCACGTGGTCAACATTATTGTCTCTCCCCACCACCCCTTACTCGCCTGCAACTTCATCCTCTTCCCCAAGATGAAGTTCAAGCGGAAGGGTCAGCGTTTTTTTGCCACAGTGGAGGAGATCCGAATCTCATCGCAGATGGTGCTGGATGCGCTTCATGAACGGGACTTCCGGGGAGCGTCCCAAGCATGGCGGGAACACGGGGAGCAGTTTGCTTTTTCATAGCAGTGTGCACTGTGCAGTGTGTGCTAGTCTCTGAACTTTTCTGATCGCATGTCGCATACTGGGAAATATATATGCATGGTACACAATGTTCAGCTCTATGAATTAATACAGCAACATACAGCGTACATCAAAGACCTTTTGAAGCAAAACAGACACAAAAAAAAATCTATGCATAGATTTGTGTGATCTATAATGTGTAACAGGCCAATTGAGTTCAGATCTTCAAAACAAGCGGGAAAGGTAAAGAGAGGTAAGCCCTTGATCTCTTCATGGTGTGAAACATTTCCACAGAGAGCAACCTCCACCACCACCACCAGTTTTCAGCAAGTCCATTAAATCGCATGATGCTTTTTTTTTGTGTGCAACTCCATGCAAAGACCCTGTAGGCCTTGCTTGCTTCAAGCTGCCAATCACGGTGATTGACACTGCGTCAGTGTGGGGGTTGTATTAGAGGCGAGTTTCCCCCACGCAAACTTGGCAGTAATGAGTACAGCAGTGAGGGCCCTCTGATCTCATACTGTGAGCTGTCTCAGTGGGACGGCGGTGGGCTCGCAGGCACGTTGACCTCGGAACATTCCGGAAGAGAGGGGTGGGGTGAGAGAGGGATGGAGGGATGGAGGATCTCTGTCCAGGCTGCGAGTGCGAGGGTAACACACTGTGACAGGGCTGGGGTGAGCTGTGTGGCCCGGCCGTCACACTGTTCTGGGCCTAATTCAATCTGAATATTCTGGGGAAGCTCTTTCTCTCCTTCTCTCTCTCTTACTCCCTCTCTCTCACTTTCTCCTCTCTCTCTCTCTCTCTCTCTCTCTCTCATCTCGCCATACAGAGTGTGTGTCTGTGTATGCAAGAGTGTTTATGTGTGTATCTGCGTGGTGTGTGTGTGCGTGTGTGTGTGTGTGTGTGTGTGTGTGTGTGTGTGTGTGTGTGTGTGTGTGTGTGTGTGCGTGCGTGCGTGCATGCGTGCGTGCGTGCGTGCGTGTGTGTGTGTGTGTGTGTGTGCGTGTGTGTGTGTGTGTGTGTGTGACTGTGACAGGGCTGACATGGAGCTAATGCAGTGCTATACTATAGTAGATGCCTGTAGGCCTGTGGCCTCCGTCAAGGACAGGCATGCTCAGGCCACAATGTTGCAGTGTGCATGTGTAACGGTGGCCAACGGGTGCTCAAGTAACCCTCACTCCCTGATACCTTAAGAGATGTGCTAGTGTGTGTGTGTGTGTGTGTGTGTGTGTGTGTGTGTGTGTGTGTGTGTGTGTGCAGTGAGTAACCCTCACTCCCCAACACCTTAAGAGATGTGCTAGTGTGTGTGTGTGTGTCTGTGTGTGTGTGTGTGTGTGTGTGTGTGTGTAGTGTGTGTGTGTGTGTGTGTGTGTGTGTGTGTGTGCAGTGAGTAACCCTCACTCCCTGACACCTTAAGAGATGTGCTAGAGACGGACGCTAGCACCCATGGGTTTTAGCCTCCTTGCTAGCACGACAGAACTCCTGTCTATACAACACAGGTTACACGTGTGTGTGTGTGTGTGTGTGTGTGTGTGTGTATGTGGGTCTGCGTGTGTATGTGCGTGCGAGTGTGTGAGTTCTTTTGTGTGAGTGTGTGAATGAATGAATGAATCATATGCGAGCCTCTGCAATTATATAACGTGGGTGTGTAATTGTAAAATGAATAAATCCGCCGATCAAATTGATTACCAAATACATAGGCTTTTCATGGATTCTCCATTTCCCTCCCAGTGTTGGTGTCAATGTCAAAATGACACTATGTATTTGGCCCTATTTCATTGCTTTTGAACTCTAATATGGGTCAACAGTGACACCGCAGTGTTGCCTAAGCCCCAAAAATTACAGCACAGATCATTAAAACAGACATACACAATCCAGATGCAAATTGGATAGATGGGTATAATGAGCTTATCATGGTGAGAGGGACAAGCCTAAGCCATTTCATTCTCTCTGCCTTTTGTGCTGGCTGCCAAAAGCCCTGCTCAACATGCATAATATCATGTCTCTGCCTCCACCAGAATGGGGGCGAGGGCGATCTCTGCATGATGACATTCTCCACAATGCGTCTTTTTTTAGCAAAAAAAAAAAACAAAAAAACAATGAATTAATAAATAAATAAGTAAAAGGGAATAGGGGAAAAAGAGAGAAAAGCAGCAGAAGAATTGCCTTCCTTCTTGGCAGTTCAGATAAGATACCAGGGAGAGGAAGTGATTGTGACCTCGTTTAGAGGTTGTGTGGGGAAAAGTGGGTGACAGGAAAGAGTTTAGTTCCCCTTTCTTCAATAGCAAATTATTTTTTTCTGATCCTATCTGTCTATACTAGATTGGATATGGATATATTCCCGTTTCCTTTTTAGCGGCTTGCGTGCTTGGCAGTTACTCCCTTTTGTGTGTGTGTGTGTGTGTGCGTGTGTGCGTGTGTGTGTGTGTGTGTGTGTGTGTGTGTTTGTGTGTGTGTGTGTGTGTTACATGTTACATGTGTGTGTTTGTGTGTATCCATCATCTTCAATCCATTCATGCAGTCGTTCATAATCTCCTGAATCCTTATCAGGATCGAGTTAGGAAAGGCATAGAATAATATATTCAACATTCAGTATACCTATATACCCAAATGACAAATATATTTCAATATATAGAGCATTAAAATGACATCATTTTCTAGATGTTTCTCTGAAGTGTGTGTTTTTTTTGTTTGTTTTACAGAACTTTAGTCGGAAAGTCCATAAATGGTCTTTTCAGAAACATATTGCAGACAGCTTCAGAAAAGACTGAGCTGAATAGCAATGGCTACGTGAAAGAATTCCTCCGGCTATTGTGTCCACTGTCATCTCACCATTATAGTTTAGTAATACCAACAGATAGCACACAGCTGGTCCACCTGCTCCCTGGTGGCTTGCGGCGCGGGGAAAGCAAGCAAACCTGCCTCGCCTTTGTGCTGGATTGTAGCTTTGTGGCTGTGTGAGAGGTGAGTGCTTTGAGTCGGGGTCACCCGCAATATGAAAAGTTTGACAATGCTCCCTGAACTTGACTGGGGTCTCTAATGTGAGCAGAGGGGACGGTATTTTTTCTGAGAGAGATTGGTGTATTTACAGTTTTACCTTCAACACTTCAACACGGATCCTTGCTGTTATTTCCTCCATTGTACGCCAAAACACTTTTTCATACCTGCAAAAAGACAGACACACACACACACACACACACACACACACACACACACACACACACACACACACACACACAGCCAAAGAGAGATAGAGAGTCCATGGTCACACTCCACACATGGCAATCAACTACTCCCTCAACCACATTCACACATTCACACACATTCAACCAGCTCTGGCACTCAGTAGATTCTGCAAATACACTGAGTGTTACACTTCACACACAGTAGACACTTAAACTAACACTAAATTCAAACTCAGTTTACTTTCTCCAAACAAAGGCAAGTAGGCCAAAACAAACTCCATATTCTACAATAGTAAATGATACTTTTAAAATAATACATTAATAACAAATTATGAATAACAATGAAGCATTATTTCATTTTATAACATTATTAGTGTCTTTTTTACAGTTTTACTATCCTATTAATTATAGCGTTGTGCAGTATAACAAAAGCCAGTGCAAGAGTACCAACACATTGCTATTACTCATATTTGGGTTGAGGTGGGTTAAGGTTAGAGTACATGTATGTAAGTACATAGT
>NC_045154.1:31162260-31169760 GCF_900700415.2 Clupea harengus
ATCTATATATGAAAACAATGAATTTTCAAGTATGGACATTAGAATCGTTTACCATATTTATAATGCACAATAATGGACTTTTGATTAATTATGGATTGGAGATTCATGCAAACCAAAGAAAAAAAAACAACATGGCTTTGCACTTGGTATTTCAATACTGAGGGTATGTTTTATTTAACCCTTGGCCGTACAGCAACATGGCCATGGCAGTTACATGACTACGCTGAGGGCCCAGTCCCCACACTGACAGATGGTCCTCATGGAAACACTGGACTCCAGCTGCAGCCTGACCCTCACTCCTCCTCCCAGACTCTCCAGCACCGTGGACTCCCCTGACTGGAGTGGCGGAGAAGCCAGTGGCAACAGAACAGGCACTGATCAGAATGCGTCAAGCCAGCGGAGCAAAAGTGTGGCTCAGGGCAAATGGGAAACCCGTTAGCTTTAATGGTATGGAACAAAAACAACTAATATGTGATTCATGCGTTACTGCCACCAGTTTGGACACCATTAATATATATTAATCTCTTTTGACCTGCAAGTGACATAAGCAATGTATTGTATTTATGGTGAGTTTATCTGCAGTACATTGCAAACTAAAGTAATAGCTAATAGCAAAAGATTTGTTAATGTTTTGTTCTTCGCCATATGAAATGTAGGTCTGAGCCCAAAGTGAATTCTGTATGGCTTCACCACCACTGAACATACCCACCCTTAAAGCTAGAGAAACATTCTTGTCAGAGGTTTGATCAAAATGTTTGGACTAAATCCAAAGCATTGTTTAGAGCTTTCCTAGCGATCAGGCTATAGTTCTGAAGTGCTGAGTGTGTGCCCAGGTCCTGTAGTGTTAGATGTCTTTTGGCACATCCAGAAACCAAAGAGCAACAGTGGCCAAGGAGCAATGACTGTGTTCACTGCGCAGTGCTTACACACCACTGTCTCCCACCCTTTTTAAAATGTCACAAAAGTGGTACCTGAAAGAGCACTTTAGTGGTGCCAGTGTGTGAGGTGAAGCTCACACTCAGTGCCACTTGTGTATCTATTTGCATAGTAACGCAATCGTATGCCGGCTGAAACTGTCGAGCTTCAGTGAGTTTAAACCCGATTACCATTTTCATGCTCTTGGTCCAGAAGTGATCTGAAAGATGGGGTGACAGTTTGAGAGAAAACACGTCAGATATTATACACTGATCCATTAAAAGAAGAGCGAGACGCCCATGCCTGGAGTTCCATCAACACTAGGGATACACCCAAATAATGCAATGGAAACAGATATTTCTTCTATTCTAAGTTGCTCAAAGTCAGCTCAATGATTGACATGTCCGCGCATCAGCCGATATGTTTCTTTAAATCGATTAATATCATTGAGGATGGCCACAAGATAAAAATGCCCATTCCGTTAGCAACATAGGACTCTGATTTCACTAACTAGTCGTTTCGTTTACTACATATTATTGAAAAGTGATCACTATATTCTGTAGGTGCCCCCACCCACCCAGTCTGTGCACAGCAAGCAGCGGGCCGAGAGCTGACCGTTCACAGCTATCACTCAGGAACACTCTCACATCGAGGAGGAGGAGGACGTCAGACAAAAGCCTGGAGTGGCAGCTGGAATATTCGGTCAGAAAATACAACATTTTAATTGACTTTCGATATAAACCACGGCTATAGACCTCCGGTCGTCTATCTGAATACAGATACAGATACAGATAATGACATCCCTGTACACCTCGAGTCGACACACTCAAAACTGATCTTTGGTACTAACGGGCCACTGTCTGAATCACATGGCTGTGCAATAGTATTTTTCAATCGCAGTTCATTAGGCCTGCATGAATCATCATGTGCAGCCGCAAGCATAGCATAGTGCTAATGAGCATTTTCTTATGAGGCCTGCCCGCCTAGTGTAGCGTGCGATGCAGTGAATTAAAGCCCTCCTTGGGCAGCTGCCTGGGCTTAGCTTGTTGAAATAAAATGCTGCTGAGGGCTCTAGTTAGCGTGCCAGACTAAAATAAAGCAATCCTGCGGGCTTGCAGTGTAGCATGGTAGGCTAGGTGGTGTGCAGAACATGTCACTGGGGGGTTGATGACCCCAGCCAAGGGTCAACTCCTCTCTCTCTCTGACTCACACACACACACAGAGAGAGAGAGAGAGAGAGAGAGTGCGGTATGAAGACTTACTCCAAGGAAAATACAAACAGCAAACACTGAAACAATTAGCAGCTTTTCCCCTTGATGCGTTAATGCTGTGTTCAGTGGAATGTTGCATGCTTCGGTTCTGAGCGTTCTAGCTCTGTGTGCTTATGCTCGAGACACTTCAATCATTGTGGTCAGACTGAAATGGGATGGGATGTGGTTAGGTGTCAGATGTGGGGGAGTAGAAGAATAAGAAATGTTAACCTTGTACATCAGTGTACAACAAGAGTACCCACATACACACACACAGAGAGAGAGAGCAGGAGAGAGAGAGAGAGAGAGAGAGAGAGAGCGGGAGAGAAAGACAAAGAAGGCCCTTCCCTTTGCTCCATCTTTTTATACTTCCTTTTTACAAGAATGAGACATTCGATAAAAAGTGTCAAAAAAGCCATGCGACTTCACTATGGCCTTTAATTGCTCAAACTAAATGTCATATTTGTGTCAGCAGTGCCGCAGTACCATAAAAAGTATTTAATGAAAGTTCCCTGCTCATAAGAGCACATCTCAGTACAGTTCCAAATTATCGGTGTCAGTGTTGTAATATGAACTTTTTGGGCAGTGATGAATATTACATGTCCATTACAGCATATTTGCACCCCAGCGATTCAGGGCGAGCTCAGAGCGTTACTCGTGTCTGGCGAGAAGGAAAGTGGTCGGGACAAAATGTAATGATCTCATTACGCTTCTCTAATTATATCTACTGTATATTCAAAAGGTTTCAGTGGGAAATCTGTGTAATTGATGTGCATTCTTCCCGCATACATAGAAACGGGTAGAACTCAATTTCATTCTGGAATAGTGTTCAGAAATAATAAATCCCACTGTCGAAAAATATATATATCAAGTCCACTGCATTTCAAATATTCCTGCAGTGGTTGTGAGGGTAGATCATGGGATTTAAATCTTTTCCTTGTTTTGTAATCGTGACTTTATCACCCCCCTGTGCCACCAAGATACTGACACTTCTCTGGCGGGTTTTATAGACAGCTGGAAACGTTGCCACCTTGTAACTGCTGCAATCATATCCCGTATAAACATCATGCTCCTTTCATATAAATGCCATCCAACCAGGGCCGTGAAATCAGCTCTCTTACAGTCATTTCAAATGATGTTTTCCAAACAGGGGGTAGGATTTGGCTTGTCTGCTTTTTCTCTGTTAGAATAAATACAGTGTTTGCCATCGGTTTGTATACCAATTCCGCATCATTGCAACACCATGCATTAAGTATTCTTCAGACAGAGTGCTCCTATATGACCCAGTTATTGCTTTCCGTGGCCCTCTCAGGGCACGTGGTTCTCACCCCGGCTGAGATGGCGCGCCGAAGGTGAAGAGGTTGTGGTCGTGATGGGCTCTCGTGGCCCTCACTGGACCCTGAGGAACTGTGACTTCGGAGTTATATCAAATGTGTTTCCCTGTGTGTGTGTGACATACACTATATTCCCCAGTGGTTTGTGTGTGGACGTAAGTAAATGTGTATTTGTGAGTGTGCGTGTGTATGTGTGTGTGTGTGTGTGTGTGTGTGTGTGTGTGTGTGTGTGTGTGTGTGTGTGTGTGTGTGTGTGTGTTTGTGTGTGTGTGTGTGTGTGTGTGTGCCTGTGAGAAGACATTTATGAGCATGTGTGTGTGTTTGTGTGTGTGTGTGTGTGTGTGTGTATTTGTGAGAGTGTGTTGACCTATATTAAAACCCTGTGGGAATGTGAACAGAGATGTGACCCTCCTTCTGGCTCTAATATATGGCTCCAGTTGCACATGATTCTCATCTGCTGGCTGGCCCAATGATGGCATGCAGCAGAGGAATCTGTAAAGCGACAGAATTGGCGGGCAGGATTCAGGCCTTCATATTGAGCATGATTTTGCTCTCATGTCACGTCATCCACTTCAACACACACACACACACACACACACACACACAGACACACACACAGCCTAGAGCTATATCATTCTGTGAAGGGTGCTGCTCGACTTATCCACCTGGTCAAGGAGAAAAATAGACATTCAAGTTCAAGTGAGAGTGCAGACTATATGGGCAGACTTGTCTGTCTTGTTTACGCTTGGCCCTTCCAATTTTCCATTCACCCAGCCTTCATTTCTTGCTGGGGGATTCTTGAAATGGAGTCGGGATGAATTCTTTGAAATCTGAAACACCGAGCACCGAATTGTTGTATCGAGTAAATTGCCACACACCAAGTCTCAGACTGTCATTTTTTTTCCCTTCAAAAGCTGTTGACATGAGGCATCGCATAAAAATGCATCTACTGTTTGGGAATTGGCTGCTTCGCTTCTGTGTTTTACCTCATTTGCTGCTTGTGTCATAGCCACATAAAGGCACATGTGTGTGTGTGTGTGTGTGTGTGTGTGTGTGTAACCTGCAGCCATGGAGGGTGTTGAGGGAAGAAAGATGCAAGAGGCAATTCAATCTGAGACTTGACAAGCTGTGTGTGCCTAAATGTTTGCTTATGTTTGTGTGTGTGTGTGTGTGTGTGTGTGTGTGTGTGTGTGTGTGTGTACATGAGCTTGCTTATGTTTGTGTATGTGCGAGTGTATACTTATGTTTGTGCATTTATGTGCTTCTTTGTGTGTGTGTGTGTGTGTGTGTTCATGATCCTTTGTTATCTGTGTGTGTATGTGTGTGTGTGTGTGTGTGTGTGTGTGTGTGTGTGTGTGTGTGTGTGTGTGTGTGTGTGTGTGTGAGAGTGTGTTTGTGTGCATGCGTACAAGCTTGGGTGAGCCTTTGTGTGTGTATGTGCTTACATGTGTGTCTGTGTGGGCGGGTTCATTTACTAGACTGGGAAGACTGTGAGATATAGCACTGTCCCACCATGTCCCCCTGGTCAAGCCTGAACATGGCACACTGTGCTGCCTGATGCTGCCAGAATGATATTGAGCTGTATTATGCCAAAAACTGTCAACCTATTCTTGCACTTGATCTAGAGGACAAAAGAAAATACAGGTTACAAGATAAGAATAATGTGTCTCTGTGTTCTATAAAGCTGTGACCAACCTGAGAAAGAAAGAGAAACAAAAATAAAAAAGGCTATTGTCATGGTATCAGCGTTATGTAGATTGTCAGTGACTGTGTGATAAATTAATGTGTTGCCAATGGATGAATTGTACAGTATGTTCCTGACGTACGTAACTGATTCAGTCCGTTAGTGCGTAATGTGTATTAGTATTTGGTTTCTGTGTCTCTTTACAGATTATGCACATATCTGTCTATTCTTTTTTGGTTGTCTGTTTGTGTGTGTGTGTGTGTACTTACATGAGCGTGTATGTGTGTATGCGTGTGTGTGTGTGTGTGTGTGACAGACAGACAGTGTGTGAAATCTGTATTCCTATCTCTTTCTGCCTCTCCTCAAAAGAATGCAGAGGCTGCAGAAAGCGTATGGGTGCTGTGAGCCAAACAGCAGATGGCAAGTGCATGATTACATTGCAATACTGCACTGGAGAAATCACCCTCCCTTGTCAAACTTTTTCTCCTTATTTTTTTTTTTTTCTGTGGACAGGTACCACAGCAGAAAAGTCAAATTTCATCAAGTTTTGTTCCATTACTGAATAAACAAACTTAGTCATTTGGTAAAAGAAAAAAGCTGTGACCTTCTGATAGAAAACTAGTCCTGCTGCTCCAGAGTGGTTAGTGTGTGTGTGTGTGTGTGTGTGTGTGTGTGTGTGTGTGTGTGTGTGTGTGTGTGTGTGTGTGTGTGTGTGTGTGTGATGGAGAGAGAAGGAGCACACATGCAGAGCAAAAAGACAAGTGAGGGAGAAGAGACTGATTTTGTGTATGTCTACTCAAAGACTGAGTGCATGTGGGATGTTTTATTTTTTTTCAAGTGTGTAAAACACGGGTGAAGTTCCCCATGCTGTGCTGTTATACAGCTGATTGCACCTGGAGACGTGCAGATGGTGAGGAGCTGTGGATGACTTCGCCGGCTGAGCTAATGTACCATACGTCCAGCTCAAGACTCCCAAACAGAGAGCGAGCGAGCGAGCCAAGCTGAGTCGAGTCGAGTCCTGTACTGCATTACATATTAAACAGCATTTCCCCACCGCCTCTGCAATGCCAAATCTCGTTCGCTAGGAGAGAGATCTGAATAAATTCAGAGGAAACAGACTACAGAGCTTGTTGAGGAAAAACCACACCAGTCAATAGGCATCACAAGACATTAAACTTCACGGAATATCATATTACATTTTAAACCATGTTCACATTTCAATGACTTGACTTTGTGTCAGGAGATGAAATGAATAGTTTTAAATAATTTTACAGGATGAAGATGACAAATGAATAAACTTGATTAAGCTACAGCCCTCGCCCGTAGGATACAGCATGGAGATGGTGAATAAGCTGATTAACAAAAAGTCATCAAGACTACTGGCAGTAACCCTGCCTGAAAATAGTTGGCAGTTCTAATAATTGAAAAGAAACACAGCAGTGTGCTGTCATCCTCAGCGGTAGGTCAATCTGTAATCCATACGGCTTCATCCATGTCTGTGGTTAACTCTAAACAAGAAGCCACTTATATCCAGACAACCACTCACCCAGAGAGGGATCCATCAACTGCTGTCTGTGTTTTTTAAAAGCCAACATCTTAGCGCAAGTGGTAGCATTGGTGTCCCCTACCACACAGGGCCAAAGTTTCAGTCCAATCTGCTTTCATTCCCCAGACCCCCTATCTCTTGCCCACTCATTGTAAAACACACTGGAAAACATCTGAAATGGAGTACAGTAAATACTGTATGTCCTGCTATGGACACAACTCCCGTCATTGAGATAGCCCACTACGGCTCTATGGGAATTGTTGCGTTGAAATAGTTGAACTACGAAGACTGACAGTTCATTTTCACAAAAAATATTTACAGCCAGACAGAACCTAAGTGAATGCTACTGTGAAAAAGGCCACCAGGAACAGGCTGGCCTACTTTGACTGCGAGAAACAGCTCATCTCTTGGCATGCAGTGCTTCTTCCGCATGCTGCACTAGGAAGTGACCCATGGTGGTCGACAGATGCTCTTCCAGAACGCAGCAGACTAAGCAGTGTTTCCCCTTGATTGGCTCTGATCAGCTACGACAATTAGACTGGGCTCGTGCATCTGTGGAAGTCTGCACCGCAGAATAATGTGACGCTTAAAAGACTTATAACTAAGCCTCGATTGGAGCATACTACCTGGAATTTCTATGGTGTAGAAGGTTCCCAAGGATGCCTGATAGTTTGCATAAATACCTTTCCTACAGTAAGTGCAACGGAGATGCTATTATACATACAAATACATAGTTGACCATTAAGCTACCACCATGTCCACTGAAGTTAG
>NC_045154.1:31177260-31199760 GCF_900700415.2 Clupea harengus
TGACAGCATCACCCCCCTGAGTGCTGCCTGAAAAGATCCAACCAGAGAGCATGAGACAGCAGACTACCCTTCCTACCAGCTCTGACCTTACAGGCCACAGAGAGCCACCCACCCCTGGCATACAGCGTGGGACCAGGACTTTTCGAAGGCCCTGGAGCAGCACATGCATCGCTCCCCCCTCCCCCTCCTCCGCGACCCCCAGCTACACCCCAACTCCCCTCCCTACTTGATGCATTCTGGCAGCTGTAAGTCGGCGTGGGATCAACTGGTTGAGTGGATCTGGACAGTTAACTCCAGTGGACAGCAATGCACCATCGCCACTCAGGGAGCACTAAATAAAAGCAGTTAGCATTTACTTGCTAGGCATTTTGATTACTGACATAATGTATGGCTCTGGCTTTACCCCATGCCTTTTGGCAAAGCTTCCCTGTACCTTCACTGTGATTATCTGAATACGGAATAACAAAAAAAAAACTATTACTACGTCTACTCCTCCATATTTATACGGCCTCAACTGAATACACACAGTTTATGAAGTCTTTACTAAGACCGACTCACACATCCTTTGATTATCTCCTAATCGCTCACATACAGTAATTAATTAAGCTGGCGTTACATACAACCTCATTATGTACAAACGCGCACAACTCAGCGTGCTCATGTGCGTTCTCTTTCCAATAGAGGTCCATTAGCTGGCTGCCGGTGGGCCGCTGAAGGTTATTCTGTGCACGCTGCAGACGGAGACATCTGAGCGAGGGCGCGTGTAAAGTGGAGCAGGGCGCGTGTCACTGGGAGCAGCCTGCCTGAGAGGTGTGGGGCAGTAGGATACCAACCCCTCCTGTGACACAGGCTGTAGCCACAGGGACACACACACTCACTCATCTCTGCACACACCATGCAGGGACACACACACACACACACACACACTCACTCATCTCTGCACACACCATGCAGGGACACACACACACACACACACACACACTCACTCATCTCTGCACACACCATGCAGGGACACACACACACTCACTCATCTCTGCACACACCATGCATCACTCACCCTTATCAGCTCTCAAACACGCACGCACGCACGCACACAAACACACATACGGATTAAACACACACACACGCGCGTGCGCGGAACGCACATGTACAAACATGAAGTACACACACGAGCATGGAACACATATACACAATGAAACACACAAACACACACACGGATAACACAAACACCCCCCCCCCCCCCCAAAACACACACACACACACACACACACACACACACACACACACCAAACACCGAAATAGACAAAACGCACAGCAATACTTATGCATGCGTTCACACACATGCACACAACCCACACTGTACATGTGCACACATAAACAGCACATCACACACATACCATAAATAGTCACACATGCACAAATAAATCAGGACATGGGCATGGGCCAAGAATGAGAAGCACACTATCTCCCTTATGAAGCATCACACACGGATTTTCTGTCCTCACCACCACACTTTCAAAGGTATTGATTGTGATCGGCTGACTCCAGAGCTACTGTAATCCATTCTCATGACTTCTGCGCATGACCTGGTTTATTTTTGCTGACAGTCCTTTTAGACTGTGTGCTGCTGGTGGTGATATGGTGTATGTGTGTGTGTGTGTGTGTGTGTGTGTGTGTGTGTGTGTGTGTGTGTGTGTGTGTGTGTGTGTGTGTGTGTGTGTGTGTGTGTGTGTGTGTGTGTGTGTGTGTGTGTGTGGGGGGGGGGTTTGCCTATGTTTATATGCATTCCGCCTTTATTCAATTTATCTCAGGCATTTGATTCTCTTCTATTTTTGAGCCCCTAGATATGAGCAAAAAGCACCTAGCGCAGCAACACATATCTGAATTTAAAATGCCTCACAAGCAATTAAACTTGCCCTTTATTTGGAGGGGATTTCTCTCTAAGGATCCTTAAGTGCCTCTGTGCTCAGAAAGGATTGTGCAGAGAAAGGTTATTCTTCTCCAGCTCCCTGTAAGGACAGCATCTTCAAGCATCTAATCCAGTGGTGATTCTGGCTGGCCACAGGTTACGAACACAGGCCTTTTTACTCCTTCAATCACGCCATACAAATACACTAGAAACATAGCCCCACTTACGTAATCAATGAGCATTGTAATGCCTTATAAGCCTGCAGGCTTACTGACACATTGTCTCAGGTATGCATCTGAAAATTGGACCGGCGGACGTACTGTTGTGCTCAAGGCGGCTTGGGATTTTCTGTATGTTTGAATTGTTCGAATTATAATTACTTCAATTCATTTTTATTAGACAACTAATTTCTTTGAGCTGACAGTGTTGTTATTCAAAAAGCCTGTGTATGCACCACAACAAAACCATTTCAAGCTTAATTAAAATCATCAGTTTCGTTTTGATGGACAGGTGAGCGTGAGATATACACATCTGTTTTGATGGACAGGTGAGCGTGAGATACACACATCTGTTTTGATGGACAGGTGAGCGTGAGATACACACATCTGTTTTGATGGACAGGTGAGCGTGAGATACACACATCTGTTTTGATGGACAGGTGAGCGTGAGATACACACATCTGTTTTGATGGACAGGTGAGCGTGAGATACACACATCTGTTTTGATGGACAGGTGAGCGTGAGATACACACATCTGTTTTGATGGACAGGTGAGCGTGAGATACACTCAATCAATCAATCAATCAATTCAATTTTATATAGCGCTTCTCTATATACCCGAAGTCGCTTTACAGAGTCCAGTAGTCATACACACACAGTCAGGTGGTAAGCTACCTCAGTAGCCACAGCTGCCCTGGGGCAGACTGACAGAAGCGTGGCAGCCAATCAGCGCCAACGGCCCCTCCGACCACCACCAACATTCATTCATATTCACACAATGCAATGCATGTCTTTATGATGGTGGGGGAAACCGGAGTACCCGGAGTAAACCCACGCAGGCACGGGGAGAACATGCAAACTCCACACAGAAAGGAACTGGAACGACCGGGATGCGAACCCAGTGCCTTCTTGCTGTGAGGCGACAGTGCTAACCACTGAGCCACCGTGCTGCCCAGACATCTGCTTTGATGGACAGGTGAGCGTGAGATACACACATCTGTTTTGATGGACAGGTGAGCGTGAGATACACACATCTGTTTTGATGGACAGGTGAGCGTGAGATATACACATCTGTTTTGATGGACAGGTGAGCGTGAGATACACACATCTGTTTTGATGGACAGGTGAGCGTGAGATACACACATCTGTTTTGATGGACAGGTGAGCGTGAGATATACACATCTGTTTTGATGGACAGGTGAGCGTGAGATACACACATCTGTTTTGATGGACAGGTGAGCGTGAGATACACACATCTGTTTTGATGGACAGGTGAGCGTGAGATATACACATCTGTTTTGATGGGGCAAAATCCTACAATACTGCCTGGCACTTCCTCACCAAATATGGGATCTTACATACAGAGCGGTGCTGGTAAGATGTCACCCAAGTGTTTACTGTCACACACACACACACACACACACACACACACACACGCACGCACGCACGCACGCACGCACGCATACACACACACACACACACACACACACACACACACACACATACACATTGTTGCATTGTGGGGCTTTAAGATAAGATTCTATACTGGTTCATATTGCTATTATCCACATGTGATATGGAGAGAGATGTCACAGGTCATCATTTCTCTGTAGACCATGGTGTCTCCAGGGTGAGCAATATGAATGGAATATAAGAAAAAGGCCCTGGCCCTCTAAACTTAGATAAACTACAGCTAGAGTTTAGATTGGGGGAACAGATTATGGTTAGGGTGCATTTATCAGGGTTTGTGCAGGTTTCAAGAAGACTTTAAGACCACTCTTACTGCAATTTAATACATATATTTAACGTCCATGTTGGTAAAGAAGTATAAAGGATATGAAGGACTTGCAAAGTAAAGTATTCCGTTTTTGAGGTTTAATGATTACATTGTAATCAGATGTCCAATCAAATACATTCACTAAGGACTTAGGCTACTGTTCTTTTAGACTATCAACCTATGATAAACTGCCTATTTCGGAGGGTAGCAATTATGGTAGGCTATAACCCCAAAGACTATACAGTCTAATTTATTATCACCTTCAGTAGAATTTGAAAGAATGAAATAAATATTCCTATTTCAATCAAAGACTTGCACCGTGTCAGTGAGCCACTTATATGATCAGACATGTTCTGTATACATATTCTGTCATAGATGGTTATTTAGAAGCTACCACAATGGCCAGGGTTCGTTTTCTGTGTTACAGTGATCATATTTGTGGTTCTGTTCATGATGCACGGGATGCGTCAGTTCACTATCAACGTGGCAAACTGTATTAAGTGTAATACCACCGAACGCTATTCGTTGTTTTTCTTTAGGTTGCTAATAAACAGGGTTTCAGGTGACAATGCTGTTACCAGACAGTGCCTAGGTAACTTTCAAACTACCTTAAAGTAGGTGAACACAGCGGTTTCAGGGTATCTTGACCTGGTAGTGTGAAATGTCTGCCTTCCGAGGCCCATGGTGGTGACTGTAATCATAGTATAGTGTAGGGAAAATAGATGCTTGCCTTATCAGTGAAAACCAAATGATGAATAATTAACAACTCTCCCAATAACTAATGGAATTGGTTTTATGGTTCTTATTTCAAAAGTTTACATTTGATTAGATCTTGAAAGTCCAATGGAGTATGATGAATTCCCCGCCATGGCTTCTCCTATTGGCTGTAGCTCAACACCCTCTGGCCTTAGGCAGTAGGCCTCCTCTGGCAGGATGTCCCATTTGAAAGTAGGCCATGTAGATAGTGTGGGGAGGTCAGTGGGTGGGATTGGGTATGAAGTTAGAATATTGCTGAATTGATCCCGCAGGAGACATCCTGAGTTACATCCTGAGCAGATACACATGGATTGCAGCTCTTATGTGGAGTAGGCTTCCACTGGAATTGGCTTACACAGGATCTTTTACATTCTCCATGTATTTCCTCCCCGCGATTGGCACTGCTAGCATGTTCACAGTTAGTTAAGCAATAAGATCACATTACCACTTGATGAAAGGGCTCTTCTTTTAAGGGGCGAAGCGCACCGAAAGGCACATGAGTGGAAAGGTATAATTCTTGAGGGCATCTTGAGGCAAGGTTATCCCCCCATACTATCTGAGTAAACCCTCAACAGAAGGATGTCTGTTGATTGTAAGCTCACTGGCAGGAGGTTTTCAGGACATCGTTTGCTAAATGTTCTGGTTGTTAGCTTTTCATTTCATTTTACTGCAGAAAGCATAGACAGCATTCCCTTAGAATGACTTTTTTGGTAGTAAGGATATCAGAGGTATTGCCAGATTAGCACACGAGCATTACAGCGATGATGGAATTCAAAATGCACACGGCAAAGATATCATTAAAAACAAACACGGGTTTGTATCCATGGCGAAGTGGCAAATAAATGAAAGATGATTAAACTTTACAACATTTCATAAACTTTGTTGGCCTTGCTGAAAGGAAGCCTCCTCCATAACCCCCTGTGAAATTGATATCAAACGACCAACCACTCCTGGCCTTTTTTCAGTATCATACACTACAAAGGAGGCGTTCAATTATTGATGTATCACTCCGTGTGTTTGTGTGTGATAGGCGAAGAGGACAAAGGCACCAAGGTGATTTATTGATCACTAAAATTAATGACCAAGCTTTTTTCTTTCTATTAGTGTATTGGTTACACGTGGGGCATGACATCACTGGTATCATTTCAGGCCAAGGGTATTTTAGGAGCTAAACACTAATTGAGGAGAAAAAAAAAAACATTTATCTTCTGTGTGTGTGTGTGTGTGGGAGAGAAAGAGAGAGGTGGTGAGGAGGAGGTGGCAATTGTTTGATCCAAAGCTGTTGTGTAGGAGTTTGTAACACGAGGCTGGTTTTGGCCATCTGACTGAACAAACATCTCTAGGCCTCCAAGAAAATTCTACATCATTACCCAGAATTCTGTCAGTGAATTTTTTTGGCCGCAGTGCTGAGCATACTGTGCATACATACAAACACACACATGCAATCACACACAAGGATTTAGGGACACTTACTCACACACACACACACACACACACACATGGATTTGTGTACACACAGAAAACATATGCACTCATACATACACATGTGTATTTGGGCACACACACACACACACACACACGTGGATTTGTGTACACACAGAAAACATATGCACTCTTACATACACATGTGTATTTGGGCACACACACACACACACACACACACACACACACACACACACACAGTCATGCCCAGTGTAATTAACACTCTGTGAGTAATAGGCTGATTCAGACTGGAGGTGTTGTGCCAAATGTGCACTCTGGAGTTTCTGCACCTTTGCTGGAAATTAGCTCTACCCCTCCCTCCTTCTACCAGCCTCAGGAACCCGGGCTTACACCAACAACACATTAAACACACACACAACACGCATATGCACACACACACACACACACACCGACACACATTAAACACACACACAACGCGCATATGCACACACACACACACACACACACCGACACACATTAAACACACACACAACGCGCATACGCAGAAACACACACAAGAAGACTCACACACAAACAAATTCCCACTCAGCCAGTAAACAAAGGCCCTGCACAACAAACACAACTTAGACATGGGTGTTTATCCACGCAAACAAAGACTGGGGAGCATGCATACCGCATACCACCCACAATAACAGCCGTCCTCCAACCAGTCAGCCAGTCGTTCTAGTTAGTTAGTTCAAACCTAGGTGACTGTAGTAATGTTCATGGATATGTACAGATGCTCCCTGTGTATGTACATGGTCATATGAATGCTCATCATTACTGTGTGCTGTCTGAAAGGGCAAACGGCATGGCCCATCTGATGTGAATATGGATTGACATGACCTAGTTGCCTCTCATATCCTGCTGCTCTGCTACTAAAATCTATGTGCGTGTGTGTGTGTGTCTGTCCACGTGCACATGCGCTTGCTGATGTGTTCACAGTCACACATCTCTCCCGCTAATTGTGTTTGCGTTGTTGGTAGCCTGTTGGCTGGGTAAACAATGCATACCTGTCTGTGTGTGTGTGTGTGTGTGTGTCTGTGTGTCTGTGTCCTTCACGGTGAAGGATTGGCAGCCGTGTCCTTGTCTGTGGATGAAGTAATCCCACACAAGATGGAGCAATGTGTCGCGTCTCTTTGGTGTCTTGTTTTTTCACTTTCTCTGCTATCTGGCTCTCTGAACATTTTCTTTTGGTATGAATTTGTCTGTTATATTTTAGTCTCCCACAGAGAGGGGCCTGTCAATACTGGAAAGTGGGATGTGGGAAAGTACACAGATGCATACTATTTTTTTCTGTTGTTGCAGATATCAGCGAATTAGACAAATTTGCTTTCAGTGTCCTTCTTTTAAATAAAACAGCTTTTCTGTGATGTTTGATTCGTACCCTTTCAGTATTCATGAGTCAGGCACTGCCAAAAAAAAGAGAACTCATTTGAATACAAAAGAAAGTCCAGAAAAACCTTCAGTTTTACCTTCTGAGGTATGCTGATTTCTGTAAGATGAAGCAAGAAAAAACACCTGAAATAAATTTGTTTAGACAGCCACTTTTGATGTTTGAAGTCGATTTTCAAAAGCAAAAGAACAAATCTGCAGAGCATGTCTAGCTTTTTAACTACTTACGAATTCCTCTGCAGAGTCTCTCCCTTATTTGTTTTCACAACTTAAATGATATTTCCTGGTGTGACAGGGCGGCTGGGCTTGACTCCTCTTCTTTCGACTCTGATGTTGGTCTGTAGCCAAACCCGCAGGATCACATACAGGATTTACCCCCCACCCCCCCGCCGCCCCACAGAGAGAGAGAGAGAGAGAGAGAGAAAGAGGGAGGGGAGGACATGACTGATCCACAGCAGAGGTGACCCTGAGCGGAAGGACTCCACTCACGGCTGCTTATCTGATACGGATATAGTACAGGCGGCATCTCAGCGGCATCGCAAGCTGGACCTCTGTCGAGTTAATACAAGATCCGAGGACGTGATAGATGACTCTATGGGAGCCAGAGTTGGTGCCGTCTGAACGACTCAAATTACAGGCGTGGTTCTTCAGAGAGCGCCTTCAGATTGACTGCATCTGCGTCTAAAAGAACAATAGTTAGTGCGCTCGTTGAAGAGATGTCGCCAGAACATCAAACACATGGCATGGGGGGGGGGGGGTCATAAAAACAAAGGAGGAATAAGCACAGTAAAAGACGTCAAATTACCACACTGTGGCCTTTGGAGGGCTGTTTTAAACTGTGTAGTGTGTAAAAGCACTTTTGATAATCTTGCGCTTCACACTGCTAATGTCACTGCGCGCTGCTGCGTACTGAGCCACGATAATTGCAACGACACCTCCGGCTAAAGCGGCCGCGTTGATGTGTAAACTTTGCTGTCTCCCTGCTTCTGTGTCCACTGCACCACGGAAAGCCTCGGGGCTGTGGATGGTAACCATGCCAACGGGGCACCTCACATGAACGCAGTCAAGGTCGTGCCGCCTGGAGACCAGTTTGTGCAGTGGTCAGCGCTTTGACGTAATTAATTTGAGATGGATTAATTTAATTACGTCGTGAGGCGGGCACGGGGGGGGGGGTGGGACGGGTGAACTTTAGGTCACAGGGTGGCCCGATGGAGGGCAGTTTGCCAGAGACAACCCTGCTGGGGGGGAGACGGCGTCTCACACCCCGCTGGCGACCTTTCAGTTCGCCTTTGACCTCTGCCCTTTCCCCAGCTGCGGTAAAAGCATACCTTTCATGTCTCTCCTGCTGTGATTCCAAATAGTTTCTCTCCAACATGCCTAATCCTACAGACATTGGCTTCATTGTCAAAGGCATCCTGCTACAATGGTTATTTTCTTCACAAGTAAATCACATGTCAATGGCATGTGTGGAGGCTGATCTGTAAAGTTGGGGACTAAACAGGAAAAGGAAACAGTGCCTGTTTATACAGTCACTCTTCCTGCTCCTTTCTGTAATTTGCGTTAGACCGTATTTCATACATAACATTTGGCTGAAGATAACACTGTTGTTTTTGTAATCGGGGCCATGCAAGCTCTTGACTCAAATCAAGCGATTTGCAGCCTACAGCCTTGCTGTACGCAACACACCTGCCTACATATAAAGACACTGATTTGCCAAAAATAGAGTCCTCATCAAGTCTTCCAGTTGGGAGCTGATTTCAAGGACACACTAAGAATCAGCGCCGTAACTGGTCCAGGAGGAACAGGGCTCTCTCTCTACCTCATCTGCTTTGCCTTAGGAATACTTATCAGCTGCTCAGTCCCCAGTCTAAATCGGCCTCTCGATCGGAACAGACAAAGAGAGCATGCATCTGTGTGTTTCACATATTCACATATCTTTTGTGTTTGCCTGGCACCCTTTTCTTTTCTTTTTAAATGGCAGTAAGCATTCACATCTTACTTCGTTTTATTTTTTTTACTCTCATGCTGTTTTTTCCCGAGACGAAAACAACGCGTAGCAGCTTTGAGTCCCCTTATGTCACTGATGCGAACAGAGTCTAAATTGCCTTCACAGAGAAAGAGCTTTTATCCTTCTGCCTTCATTAGTGTCTGTTTCACATGATCCTACCAGGTCATTGACAATTTGAACGCTCCCTCTTTAAATTGGGTCAGGACTTGTTTTGCGGTGTGACTCCGCAGTGCTGATGCATCGACTTATTCCCTCCTTTAGCAGACTAAACTGGATGAAAGCTTCAGACGTGTTTTCAACTAAAGTGTTCTTTTTTATCCCTCTGCCATCAACGGCAGACTAATCATTTCTCTCGCAAAGACAGACAATACCCTGTCATACCCCATGGGCCATAGACCAAGTCTACTCAGACACTAATACAAGTGAATACAGCCATATTGCTTTCTCCCCCTCCACTCAGGCTCGATACAGCTCTCCTTTTTTTCACCACTGGGATACTGTACGCCCCTTCCCTTCACAGGTAAAGCAGCTGGTGCTAGAGTAATATGCTTACAATGCCAAGACCATGGCATGATAAAATACCCAGGGAGCACATGTTAAATTCTTCGATGTAGCCCCTTTTTCACTGGCAGGCTCCGGCAGGGCTGTAGTGGTCAAATTAGAGGTGGGTAAACTATGAATTTTGTGATCAGACCGACCTCGACGCGAAGCAACGCAACACAAAGCGTTGCGACTCTGTAAGGCTGTCCTGGCTATATTCCATTGTGTTATCAGTTAAAGTCATATTAAATCAATGACAGTGAATACATTTGTTTGTAGTTTATTCAATTTCAAGAAAACAGTAAAGAAAAGTATGTGTAGGCCTCACAACAATGAAGGGGCTGCAGGGGGAGACAAAAGAAAGGACCACTATAGGACCTACAAAAATGTAAGGCCTCTGGAAACAGGCCCTGGGTGTTACAGCTAAAAGGTATAATATAAAAAGAAACCATGCTGCAATTAAACACTTCCCCTGTTCTTTAACCATTGGAGAAACCTCCAATGTCAACACAACACAACAACACAATTGCTATATTAAGACGTACGGGCAGGGGAGGCTGTGCCTCATCTCAGATTGCGCAATCCCTCACAAACTGGGTTGAGCGCATGCGTAGAACCTTCTTAGTATTGCTGATCTGACATAAAAAAATAAATCACGGAGGGGAGGCAAACAGTACCTCTGCCTCACCGGTCGGGTTTATGCTTGTTCTGCTGTTTCTTTTCTGCTACACTTATATTTGACCTTGACCGCAAAAATGGAAGATTCTATAGCTAAGCTAAAACATTTCACTTAGCAATTCACTTAGCTATGTCTAAGTGGTTTGCAACGAATCTGTCTACAATTGTCAATGAATTAGCCTAATCTACAGCGATATGCGTGAGGATAATTACTCATGCATCTTCAATTGCTGAAATAATTGACGTTTTATTAGGCCTATTTAGATGGCACCGGGAAGGCTGGCTTGTTACCTGCATCATCGTATTTGCAAGCACGTTATTAATAGAGTTTGTCCCTGTCTTAATGCGACGTTGTCCGAACCAAAACAACGTTTAAAAACGTGAATTGATCTTCTTCAGTCTTACTTTGTACTTGAGGCCTTTTGCGGGCATCTGTGGGAGTGGGAGCACTGATGGTCTTTTCTAAAATCGCCTGATATCCATGGCTAATGAATCCATTCCGAACAGGTAGGCAGGCAGGCTAATCCACAATTTATATGTGTTTACATACTTCCTGGATCCTGATTGGTGTCGCTGCCGCAGCCAAGGCATCGATTGGAGGGTCACAGACCATAATACAGCGCAGATGAAAATGATTCAGACTACAGCGTTTATATGTTCAACAATTTGAAATTTAGGTGTTTTAAAATTACACCAAATTTATTTCTGATTATTCCAACGGCAGAATACAAGGCCCAGGGAACTTTGAGGTGCGTAAACGCCACTTACAGGTGCGTAAACGCTATTTCCAAAACTCCAGAGGTGCGTAAACGGCGTTTACGTGCGTTTACCCTCCACTACAGCCCTGGGCTCCGCCCAGCGTGATAAAGTAAACACTACCTGACACGGAGGCTCTCAATGATGCTAGAAGGTACATAGAGTTACACGCCACTATAAGACAACAGGATCCTTGGTTCTCAACGCTGGATGGGGAGATGGCAGAAATTTCTGTTTTTATTTCCATTTTTTTATTTTATTTTAATTTAATTTAATTTAATTTAATTCACTACAAACTAAATCAAAGTTAACTCAGGCTGTTACAGTCACGCTTACCTTGTGGACGAAAAGCTTTATAGGCTACGCACAAGTTTAGGAGTTCCAAGATCCATGGCAAGCAGGGTGTAGTCACTGGCAGCTAAGTTCCTGTAATAGCTGGCAATCCAAATGACAATGAGCTTATAACATGCGATCTGTTCTTCCAAACGCAGCTTCGTTAGCTTTGTCAGAGTGCGTTTTCATACAGTCTGATATCTTATGTTTTCAAGAAAGTTCAAAACACGACAATTCTGAGTGTATTTGCAACTATGTTGCAGCACTCTGTACTTTGTGAACGAAGGAACAGGTGGAGGAAAACACAGGTGAAAAGAGTGCTGCTGTTCACAAAGACAAGAAAGATAACATGGAAGTCTAGCCTGACGATGTCATACTCATAATTCTAGTCAGAATATGAGTCTGATACCACTCCATTGGGCTGTGATTATGGGGCGTGTTTCAACCGAACCAGGAAAAAAAATGCCTCTTCGCTCAATTGGATATCTAGAACCAATCAGAGCAACGTAGTATGACCATAACGTAGACCATGGGGCCAGCTGATACATTAAACTTTTACCGGATCCCGTAGGAAGGACGGCAAAAACATCTTTTCGATCGACAAATGCCTTGATCGCGTTTCTCTGTTCCTCTTTCAAAATGAATGTGCTGTCAATGTCTTCTAAAACAGACTCGAATCTCCACATTTCAGCTCTCCAGCGGCAGCCATGTTTGTTGAAAACGAATTCAACCCAAACGCTCTTTGGTGACATGGTTGATTACGTTACGGTTGATCATCTGTCCATCATCGTATAAAGCCCGCCCTGACAATTTGATTGGTCAGAACAGCTTCTGGTCTGGCATAATTTCTCCCCAACGGAGCGACACCAGACCGAACTTCCCGACCTAAAATGTTGTGGGCGGGGCTAAATTCGCCTGGCATCCAGGCTAATGGAAGTCACCACAGGGCGCAGAATTGCTTTTTGTTTCAGACTGCAAGTGACTGACAAAAGACTTCCAGTTGGGTGCGCTTGCATTCATTGTAATGTGACCATCAACAAAGAAACTCAGTTACCTAAATAGAAATGCCTGTGTTCACAAATTTTGAAACGATTGAAAATAGTCATTCTTATTGCAGGTGTCATTATTTACTACTCCCTGGTAATGTGATGAATGGAAAGCAGACTGAATTTTTTTGAAACTGTACCTAAAAGAACAATCGTATCACTCCACTCTGAATTGGCATTGAGGGTTGAAGCCTTTTTGCTTCTTTCTGTGGGTTGGAAGTTGACTGTAAGGTTGTTGTGTAACGGTGATTATTATATGTCAATGCCAAATTTCCCAATGAGAGATTTAAAAAGATTGTTTAAGGTGCCTGTACTTATTGAAAGCACATATTTTAGGGTGTATGTTTAAATCAACAATGTTTTTGACGTACTTCTGTATGTATATATATATATATATATATGTGTGTGTGGGTATGTGTGAATGCATTTGACAGATCTGAGTGTGGAAAGAAGGACATGTAGGCCCTTCATTGATTTATCTGTATGTAATGGTTTGTTGTGTAACTGTATTGAACAGCAGTTATGTGTGGTGAACTGATAGCTGTTATGTATGGAGAACTGATAGCTGTTATGTATGGAGAACTGATAGCTGTTATGTGTGGTGAACTGATAGCTGTTATGTGTGTTGAACTGATAGCTGTTATGTGTGTTGAACTGATAGCTGTTATGTATGGTGAACTGATAGCTGTTATGTGTGGTGAACTGATAGCTGTTATGTGTGGTGAACTGATAGCTGTTATGTGTGTTGAACTGATAGCTGTTATGTGTGTTGAACTGATAGCTGTTATGTGTGTTGAACTGATAGCTGTTATGTATGGAGAACTGATAGCTGTTATGTATGGAGAACTGATAGCTGTTATGTATGGAGAACTGATAGCTGTTATGTGTGGTGAACTGATAGCTGTTATGTGTGTTGAACTGATAGCTGTTATGTGTGTTGAACTGATAGCTGTTATGTGTGGTGAACTGATAGCTGTTATGTGTGGTGAACTGATAGCTGTTATGTATGGTGAACTGATAGCTGTTATGTGTGTTGAACTGATAGCTGTTATGTATGGAGAACTGATAGCTGTTATGTGTGGTGAACTGATAGCTGTTATGTGTGATGAACTGATAGCTGTTATGTGTGATGAACTGATATTGTTATGCATGATGAAACATACTATTCCTTTTTCATGTTGGCCATGCCGCTTATTTGTTTACCAGTGATCTGGACAAACGCTTCCAGAATGTCTCGAGTATTAACTACTTACTAACCGAGAGTGAGATCATGCCGGGAAGATTGATACACCAAAGCCGAAGTTTGATATTCCCCGGCATGACCGAACGGTCAAGGTGAGTAAGTTGTTTATTATATGCCATTTTTCGCTCATTTCATTTTGTAAATGGTAATTGCAAATAGAAAACATGGCAGTAGATGTTTTCATTTTCGTCTGGATAGTAAAACTCAGACTGATCGCATTCGCTCATTTTGAAAATGTCATCAGAGGGCAATACGGATCCGTATTGACCGGTGAGGAGGGCAATACGCGGCTGGCATGACTACACATTAGCCAATCGAACGCTTGTACTGTCGTTGCCATATAATAACTGTACGTTATTGGCCTAATAATCCAGTGGAGTGTTATAATCTGACATGTTTCAGAATGGTCTTGGTGTTTGGCACTTTTTTGTAGCGAAGTGCTTGCACACTTCCTGTGTGGGTCTGTGTGAGAAACTGCAAGGAGCTTTGCTCCATCACTTGTTCTTTCAATAAACAACTACACCATACGTCTCCATCCTTTTCCTTGCTCATTGTTTTTGTCCAGGTCAGTATATGTTAACAAACTTACATACAGGTCAGTTGGATTCTGTGATGCCGAGTTTCCTTGGTGCGTCCTCACCGCGTCCTAATGGCGGCTGCAACAGACTTTTAACAATCAACGGAGACTTCTACAGTCCTTATTGTACATCCCCATATCACTTTCTGAACTGGTTTACCTTGGCTGGCATGTATGGAAGCGTAGGGGTTCACACTTATCTCTAACACCACACCAAACATTTCACTTCAAGTTCATTCATTTACCGTTGTTCAAAATCTCCGTTTTATTGCCCAAATGTTGTTCAACAACTTACTGCTAAGTTGCCTTCGCAGAAAGCATGTGTATATGAATGACATAATATACATACCATGTTTGTACAATGGACAATGTTGGATAATTACCTTGCTGCCATTACATCTTCCTTGTTTTCTTAGGAAGTGCACCCCCATCCCGAGACAACTTTAGGGTTTGGGCAGGTTTGTGAGGAACATGGAATCGCCTTTACGTTATTTTGAAGGCCTGACGTTGTTCAAATTATTATTGGTACCATTTTGACTTTGTATAATGTGTATTCCTTCTGCCACATGACATCACCCCTGAGCTGTGAGCCTGTGATGGTATGGGCCAATTAGGGTGAGTTCAGTTACCTTAAGGGTTAGCATGGTAGTAGTAAAGAGGATGGTAAAGGAAGCTTCTGTGCTGAGAGCTTCTTTGATGAGAGTTTGGTTGGTGAGCTATATCTATGCTCTTCTCTATCTTCCTCAGAAGTGTGAGGCTGATATATTTGTGCTGTCTCCATTTTGGGACACTTGTACTAAATTGTACTTTTGGCTGTACACATACAGCTGTTTGTAAATATATTTTGTTTCAATTTATATTATTAGTCTTTTTTTTATATTTTTCACATTCATGGATTATGCACCTGGTGGAGGGCAAATACATTTCCAACCACAGTTATTTTTTCTCTCTGTTGCCTTTTGGGCCTACCCTAAAAGACCCTTGACACAGTTACCCTTTGACAGATTCACATACAGGATAAGTACAGAATTGCTTAAATAAGTGTAATGTAACCTGTTTTGTGCTGGAGACAATAGTAGTGTTTTGAAATAATACGTTTAGAATGCCCGGACGAGATGTGTTTGGCTGCATCCTGTGAATGCATTGTACTAAACTCTGACTCACTTTCAGCAATGATTATAACCTAGGCAGTGAGCAATTAAAGTGTTCATAAAAAAACTTTTATGATTATTATTAACTCAAAACTATGGCAAAATGAGAGCCACATCATGTTTTGGCTGGAGCAGTCCTTTGAACTACTGTAAAGTATGCCATGTTATACAATAAGATAATGTTACAATCAGCTGATTTCTTTTCAAAAGTGGCCTGTTTTGCAGTGCAGTCTTTGTTACACTGTCCCATATTCCAGATGCCAACGGATGGTTTCTCTATATTCACCGAAAAAAAGCTGCTGCCACTTAGGATGTGTGTTGCACTGACTATGTTGGCACAACTTTCTTGACTGTCCGTACCATAAACAAGAATCCTGTAGGCGCCCCTGACCTGAAGCATATCGCCACAGAATTCATTAACATTTGGCCCAGTACATTAGCTATATTGGGTCTCCAAATTAGATAAGAAATTGACCTGCTTAATCTCCCAGCTCCTTGACTGTGAACTTCGTAGCCCAAGCGCCTCTGAATTTCTCCTCTGCATTGCAGGGGGGCAGTAGATTTGTAAATTAATGCATTCCAAGTTCTAATTGGCCTGATACACATCACCACTTCTAAACTACCAAACCCAGACAGGATTGGGTAGGTTGCAACATAAAGGTGTTTTTTTTTCCACAAACTTCAGCGGAATCAAACAAAAACACACACTATTGATGAACAAAAGAAAACAAGGAATTAAGGTAATTATTGAAGATGTTCAGAACACACAGTAGCTTATGGTATTATATGTATTATCTGCATTATGTGAAATATTGGAAAGGCATTATTAAAATAAATTAACGGAATTAATCAAAATAATCCTTTTCTGAAGGGCAGTTTAATGCGGGTTTTGCACTACTGTGCCAGCTACACGTAAACTTATAAACACGGTCCTCTAGTTTAGAATGTGGGGAAAGTTTGCCTCTCTGGATGGCGTACACACCCAAGCGAACTTGTGACAGTTAACTTTTTTTCATACGTCTCCACACTTGTGACGCCTGAATGGATTTTGTGTAACCTCCGAGGTGAAGAGTGTCCTTTGCCCTCAAGGGGAGCACAAAGCCCTCCTCTACTCTTTATTGATCCTGCCTGGTCGAAAACCCCATTATTCTCATGGAGGAAAAATGGTGCCATGTTAAGCACCAGTTACCCCTGATGGAAATGAGAGCACAGTGTCGGTGGCAGGCTTGCTCTCTCGTGAAGCACTGTCATTGGCCTGTGGAATATAAGTCTTGCTGCTTGGCTGCCTCCAGGATATTTACAAATGCAGTTGCTAAACCAAGAGAGGAAAAAGTGAAGGGAGAGAAAAAGAAACATAAGTGTGTTATCTTGGTGGCATGTATTCGTTTTATCTCGGTGGCATAAAATTAGTTTTGACTGGCTGTACACTCCTATCTTATCTATTCCAGATGCACTGGCACATCACATTTTGCCTCCATTTCCTGCAACACTAAGAGGAGGTCTCAGGTCGAGACCTATCAGTGATTATGGCAAAATAACCGCCTTTAAGAGCGACTTCAGCGGCCTTTCTCCTGACACGTCACACCAGATTACCACATAGCTGTGACACCGTATATACAGTGGTGTAGATCAAAGAAAACGGCAAGGCCAGGAAGAACTGTCTGACATTCAAATGTTTTGAAATGTGGGGGAAGATTCTAGTAACAATGGGAAAAATACTAGAAAAAAAACTAAGTGTCAGAATTTTTTTGTTGTAAATAAGTGGTGTTGGTTTTTCCCTTAAATGTAGAGCACCTCTTGGTGTTTCACTGCGAGCCGAGCACCTGGTTGGGCCTGTGGGGCTCAGAATTCAGCTTTGTAGTTGCTCCTCAGCACCTTTGGCCGGAGGTTTTGAATTTCAGCATTTCTTACTCCCAAGGTTGTGCGTGGAGTCTTGCTGGCAGGCAGCCAGAACACTTTGTGTCATGTAAGCGAATGTGTGCTACTCGCACTGCCAACACATGAGTCCATTCATTTCAGCTGCCCGAGGGCCGGCTAGCCAGAAAGGTCAGGTGGAGCAAGCGCTGAAGGTCCTTCAAAGATTTCATGCTGAAAGTCCCACTCATGTGCAGTCATAGTCTCTCAACCATAATCTCATCTGCTCCTCTCTTTCTTTCTTTCTCTCTCTCTTTCTCTCTCACCCTCTATCTCCCTTTCTAAGACTCTCTCGCTTTCATTCTTTTTTTTTTCACCAATCCTCACCTTCTCCTGCTGTTGCCATGGTGAAAGCCCTTTTCCAGATGCAATTCACCAAAGGTTAAACCCGAACCAGCACAGCTGATCTGTACTGAGATGAGCTCATTCCACCTTAGCCACTGTTGCTATCAGAGAATCTGAGGCTGCACCACTCACAGAGGAAAGCTGTGTTAAAAAAAAAAAAAAAAAAAAAAGAATTGAATGAATCACTCATTTTTGGGGAATCAAGTCATTAGTAAAATCGTGACCACAGAAATCCCTTGGGGAGAGTGTGTTGTAAGCAGAGCAGCCTCTACCTCACCCCCCGCTCTGCACACACAGAAAAAGGTTCCTTTACAGAAGGAATCACACATGATCTTTGAAAAGTCTATACTAAAATGTTTTTTTAAGGGATCCTAAACCATGAAAATGTCCACAGGGTGTTTTCAAAGTAGCCTGTTCTCAAAGTTTCCTATGTGAATCATTTAAGGAATCTTCTGCTGGAGCCAGGAAATGTCTTCTTGTTTTCTTGAAGCGGGTTTCAAGTCAGTCTGAAAAACGGACTTCCTTCCTTCCACCTACCTCCTCCACCTTTGCCAAAGCACACGCCTCGAGGTGCCTTGAGACCAAATGAATTTACCTTGGGGTGAGTCACACAGTGTTGAGACTAGACAGGAAATAATTCACTGACCAAAGATAGCATGGCGTTGCCTGGTGTTGTGTTGTGTCACAGGCATCGTGTTCTCCTGCCCTGTGACGACACGTGTTCCCTGCTGCAGTGCAGAGGACCTGCCATCACTTACGCGCAACTTTAGACCCGTTACCCCGGCAACCAACATGCCTGCAAATCGTCAGCAACTTCCCCAGACAAGTCCCTTTGTCAGTTCAGTCACGATCTTAGAGGGAAGGGAGAGAGAGAGAGAGTGTGTGTGTGTGTGTGTGTGAACGTGTGTGAACGTGTGTGTGTGTGTGGGAGAGAGAGAGATAGAAATGAAACATTAACATGAGATGCGATTCGCAGGTGAAAACTCAATCTCAGACAAGCATGCAGTGACTCATCCGAAGTCAGATTGAAGTCTGCTCATCTCGGGACAGACAGGCGGAGATGCGCCTCTCACGCGCCAGTCACAACACCTGGCTCCGCTGAGGGATTATGTGTCAGGGGCACCTGACACGATAAGGCCGGCGGCACGACAGAGATCAGGGCCGCGACGGAGCGGAGAAAAGCAGCCCCAGGTCTCCCAAAGACATTCCCTCCATTATCAAATCTCCCTGTCTTCCTCCATCGCTCTTCCTCTCTGTCAGTCTTTCCACCCTCATGTTCTTTCTCAGATACTTTTTTCTCTCTCCTTGTCTTTTTCTTTTTCTGTCTTTCCTATTCTCTTCCTGTCCACAGTACTGTTTGCTTCTCTCTTCCCCCTCTCTCGACGCTCTAGCTCTCTGCCCCGCTGCAGTGTTCTCCCCCCGTGGATCCCCCTCTTGTTCGGTTGCTCTCATAGGGAGGGGTAGGAGAAGGGATCCTAACCCCTCAGCGAGGGCGAGAGGATGCGGCCTTACGTAAGCCAACGCAGCCTCCTCTCTCGCAAAAAAATGCACCAAAGAGGGACTTCAGTATGGATTAGGGGGGTGCTTGTTCCACATTGCCGACCAAACAATCAGCAGAACGTACACTTTTTTCTTTGAAGCTCTGCTCAGTACGTTTGTTTCCTGTATCCATTTAAAAAATGTAAGCTTTCACTGATTGCCTTAGCTGACCGGCTCTAATTTGTATTAATCTCTCTATTAATGATGATCCCTTTTGTGAATCAGTTGAACTAATATTATACATGTGTAAGCGAAGCATTATATTATGAGGGCAGTTATAACACTTGACCCCCAAAAACATATCTGCAGGACACCGATGAACCACAGGTACTCAAATCACAATGGTAGTAATCAACAGTAATCAACTCTCTCTCCCCCTCTTTCTCTCTCTTCCGCTCTCTGTCTATTTTGCTGTGTGCATTCTCCTTCTGTGAGAGAGAGAGAGTTGACCTGATTTGGAAGGCTCTTACTGTAATTGTGTAACTGTAATTGTGGGGCATGGTTTGTGGCGGCGCCCTGGGAGCGCTCAGGCCCTGCTGGGCATCGCGAGAGGCGCTGATGTAAGAGCAGGGAAATCTGGGGAGGGAAACGCGAGCTGACACCGGCACGGGGGGCCCAGAGAATTGAGACATTTGCGAATTCCCCGGAACAGACCTCCATGTTGGCACAAATACTTAATGCTGCTCTGATACAAAAGAGGGAGGGAGAGAGAGAGAGAGAGAGAGAGAGAGAAGAAAACAAAAAAACAGTGACCCAGCGCCTGAGGCAATGGTGCAGTGCCATGAAAGGACGGGCGCCCCATGACTTTGACGACAGAGAGATGAACTCAGACAGCAGTTTGATAACGCTTTCTCTCCACACTCTCTCTCTCTCTCTCTTCACATGTTTGTATTTCTCTCTGCCCTTGCTGTCTCCATAACTCTCTTCCTTGGACTCTCTGCCCTTCTCCCTCTCTGTCTCTTTTTCCTTCCATCTCCCTCACTCTTTTGTTCACTCTATCCCACTGAGACACATGACTTCCGCTTTCTTTCTTTCTTACTTTCTCTCTCTCTCTCTCTCTTTGTACATCTCTCTTTCTTGTCCCTCCATCTCCTATTCTCTCTTGTTTACGCCATCCCTCTGATATTCATAACTTCCTCGCTCTCTCTCTCTTTCTCCATATCGCTCCCCCTCTCGCTCCCTTTCTCTCTCTTTTTACATCTCTCTCTCTCTCTCTCTCTCTCTCTCTCTCTCTCTCTCTTGTCTCCCTCCATCTGGCTCTGTCCTCACTCACCCTCACCCAAATCCACAGTTCCCCTGGAGGGGCGCTGCACTATCAGCTACCCAGAATGCAGTGCTGCCTCCCTTTACGTAACACCTGCTCTGAAGCGGCCTGTGACTGTGGGGCGCGGGGATGTCTGGATGGCAGGCAGGCAGGCAGGCAGGCAGGCAGGCAGGCAGGCAGGGCGAGGAGCTGGCTGGGTTCCTGCGAGCGCCTGTGTTTGCTGAGGAAAGTGGAAATGCCTCCAGTGTTTGTGGTTCTTCCCTGTGATGATGCCATATTAATATTTCAATCACCAGGCTTCCTTCCTTCCTTTCGCCCTGGCCCCGTCTCTCAGGAAAGTAGAGAGAGAGAGAGAGAGAGACAGAGAGAGAGAGAGAGAGAGAGAGAGAGGCTTTCCCCTTCTCCAATTCTGATAGATTTGTATGTACACTGGGGGTGCATCTGCACTCTTGGAAAATAATGTTTTTCAGTGCTGCTGGATACATGGGAGCTGCCATAAATGAGTGCTCAGAAACTGGGAAAGAGTGTGATGGGAAAGAATAATGCATAGCAGTATGCAAAAGCAGGCTAGTGTTACGTGAGACAACCATTTGTTGGAGCTATGTACTAAAGGAGTGTAAAACAATGTCACTGTTTTTACCACATTTGCTTAGAACTCACAATATCTCTAAATGGATTAAAACCAGACCTTTTTCAAGCAGTGTGCAAGGAATCGCTTCAATATATGCATTCTAAAAAGCATTTAACTCAACACCTGGATAGCTGAGGCACTCTTCTGTACAATATGAAAAGCATTTAAATCAAACCTTGTCATATTATTTCTATGAAAAAGGTATGCCATACCTGAATACTTTACTACTTTAAATGTTAAAAAATAACATTTTCTATGAAATGTGGTGTCCCTGTAAGCCACTGATGTATTTTGTATAACTTTGAAATAACTTTTTTTTTTTTGTGGTAAAAATGTCCTTCTACACTTTACAAACTGTCAAGACATTACTCTGATGTGGTGGGTTGGGTAGCTCTGATTGACACCATTACCTAGCTACTGAGATGTTAAGATAGTAGGAAAATAGAGAAGGATTGCAATACCACATGTAAATATTACACGGGTACTGCTGGTACATCATTTTCCAGTCAATGTCTAGGTCATGTTTCATCAAATTTCAGTGTGTACTAAATGAGGTATACTTCAGGTCAAAGCCTTTTAAAAAAGAGAATATAAACGAGTTGCACGGAGTAGCATGGAGAAGAAGTGAGTGTTTGAATGCTTCTTTTTACATTAAACATGGAATAGCAGGCCATCAGACATCGGAAACCAATTTCTCCTTTTAGATAGATAGATAGATGGATACTTTATTAATCCCGAGGGAAATTTAGGTCATCCAGTAGCTTATACACATATACACTTATACACCTCACCGACATACATACATAAATCACATATACATACACATACACATAGGGAGAACATATATACATACACATAGGGAGAACATTTCCATGATGTTTCATAGGCCTGATTATCTGTTTAAATATACAGGTCAGGTTTCTTATCTGCTGCATTGC
>NC_045154.1:31202260-31212260 GCF_900700415.2 Clupea harengus
ACACCCCTCACTTTCAGTACTCCTACATTTACATTTACATTTTTACATTTTGTCATTTAGCAGACGCTCTTATCCAAAGCGACTTACATATGTGTGATTTACAATGTATACACATTTTGCATTTTACACTGATGGCACACTGCACATCAGGAGCAATTAGTGGTTCAGTGTCTTGCTCAAGGACGCTTCGACAGGGAATCGAACTAGCAACCTTCTGATTACTAAACAACTTCTCTACCACTGTACCACTCTACCACTGTACATCCATCCTACAGAAGCCCTGACCCCCAAGTTCATGGATGCACTTTGCCAAGGCAGCAAACACTAACAACTGGGCTAGCGGACTAATGTGACAGAGTCCTGAATGTCTGCAGCCCGAGTGCCAATGCTTGACATGAGCAGTGGAGATGGTCTAAAGGTTCCAGCCTTATACATGTGCCTATAGTTGAAGCAAAACAAATATTATAAATATTATAAAATGTAATCAAAAGAACAACATGGAAGAAAACAAACACAGCATCCAACACAACGGAGTAAAAACTAGCAAGAGTTGATTGTTTAGAATGTTTTTTACAAAACTACAGTCACCAAAGAGTGTACAAGTACTGGAGGTTTTTATCAGATAAGCTAACAAGGAAGGTAACGTTACTTAGCATAGCATTTGGATTTGTGTATCAATTCAAATAATCCCACTGTGCTAGCAAATTTGTGTTTTTAGGTCTTCATGACTATAAAACCTGATATTGAGCAAACAACAACACAGCAAGCAAATGAACTAACTTTACCTTGGTTGTGTGTTAGCAAACTGTCGCTACAGTTGCTGCTGCAAAGCTAAAGTTAAAATGCAGAGGAGACGGTTTCCCAGTGCCAGCACAGCTGCTCAAAACATCGATACTCACAACGCTCCTGCTCCTATAGCCATCACAACACAACAACAGCATATCTTGGCAATTTTGAAAATAAGCTGAACATCCATGGGAAAGTAATTGACCTTTACCAGACTTTACCACACACATGTGACAATAGGAACCTGCTTGCTAGCTAACCGGTTGGGATTAGCTATCACAAATATTAGCAAATGGGACAAAACAATACTGACCTATTGGTTCTGTGAAACATAGTATAACTAATGTTACCCACCTGTCAAGCACAAACAGAGCAACCTCTGTATCATGTTTTCATGCCTTCCAACTCTCGTTGAAACATCTGACTGAGGTTGTTTTCAATTCTTGCTCTTCAGACCTTCTCGTCTTTGACTGTTTCTCAGCCATCTCTCCTTTTTGACAATGGGTGAAGTCCAGCACGTTAGCATGTGCCAGTTTTATGTCCTCATCTTGTGCATGAGCACAAACGCCCCCTGTTGTTGATTGGCTGGAATAGTGTTGTGTGGTGCGGTCGGTACCACTTTGTTTGTTTTCCATTTACAGAGCCAGGACTGTGAAGGAACACCAAATTTTCTTTTCAGCCCAGAGACCAAACAGACAGATAGCGGACAGTGAGGAGATATTCGCTGAATCTGACAAAAAGTGTTCTGGATTAGAATTGCTTACTGTACCTTTAAGAACACTGAACTGAACACAGTCAGAAGCAGGGAAAGGACCTGTCTAGAGCTGTCTGGACTATGGATTCTGGCAGTCTTACCTTTACATTTGGCATCACCAGAGAAATCCCTGTAGGAGCCGGCTAAGGTTGGCAGGAGGGCAACATTATGCTGTGTGTGTGTATATGTATATGTGTGTGTGTGTATGTGAGAGAAAGAGAGAAGGAAAGATCATATGTATCTGTTAGTTTGCACACATGGGCTGGCCCATGCATTGTCAGTTTGATCAATAGGCCAATCTTAATATAATAATAATAATAATAATAATAATAATAATATTGTGGCGAACTAGCCCATGAGGAGGTGGGCACAGAGATCACAGGTTTAAAGGCAAGTCCCATGCTCCATACACCGCATGGCCCCTGGAGTGCCAAAGAACACACAGAGAACCACAGCACAGCAGGGGGTCTTATACTCAAACACAGACAGTAACGCTAACAGACACGCTAACAGAAGTGGGGCTAGACTAAGGCGTCAAACATCAATAACGGACGAAATAATGACAGTTACTCACGCTCATACTGGGCACAAAAAGGGAAAGCTTAATCGGATTATTCCAGAAGGAATGCTGAAGAAACGACAATGGTAACTTGTTCACTCACTAACACACGCACTGAAGTGTGCAACCCTCTTGCATGCTACATTATTGTTGTTATTATTATTATTATTATTATTATTATTATGCAGCTCGGAGTGTCCATGTTTCTTTTCAGGCCTCCCTTCATCTAGAGACTAGCTTTAATCAAAATGGATGCCTTGAGCTAAATTGGAGCTTTTTGCTGGTTCCTATGCCCACACCTTTCATTTGGGAGAGAGGTCTCATAAGTGGATTAGCAACATACATACATCCATGCCTACGGCAGCGCAGTGAATGCCGCAGACTTAAGCCTGACAAGATCATTTACAAATTACTTTTGTTATCTTGCCCTCTTTCCATAAACCTCTTACGTCATAACTATAGGAGGAATTGAAGAAAGAAATGAATGACTGAAGAAATGACCTGTATGAAAAGAACGTGCCGCTGCCGTTCCCTTAAGGAGTTTAGGAGATAAAGTGCCATGTATTCCGCTGCATCTGTCTTTCTGCATCTGTGGGGGTTAAACCTGTGAGGGTTATACTTAAAACAAGACATCCTAGGATGAATGGGTGTCTTTTAGCCTCCAATCCATCTGTGGAAGATAAGGTTTTATGTAAGATAACTCTCATTTCATATAAATCTCATAGAAAGACTGTCTGGTTTGTGCCAAAGCTAAGACATGACTTGAATAGGGCATTGGTGATCAGGTTATTTAGGATTGTACGTAGCACTCTCTTCACAGTAAATAAAAAGAGGAGACAAGATCAATTGTTTATTTTGGACAAGACCTTTGCCTCATAATGTGTAGCTTTTGCCCCGATTGGCTCTATTATTTCCATGCTTTATTACTGGCTTTCAGTGTTGCAGTGAATGAATGGATAAAACACAGCTTGTGCCTGTCATAGAATCAAGCCAGATAAAAAAGGGTTTGGTGAAAACCTGTGGATTGACCCCAATGTCTAATCAATGACGTCAATTGATCGAGTAATTACCAAATCCCACTGGTTCTGGCTGTTGGGGCCACAACACAGAGCTCATGCCAGGACGTGGCCACGCATCTATAAAAAATCCAGCCATATTTGATTCCCGCGTGAGCTGACCCTCATTAGTTCGGGTTATCCTCACCAGGCAAATTGTGTTGTTTGACCGGCTGCTCCGCCGCTAATCTATTTCCGAGGCGATTCGTTTGATGTTACCCCGGCACCTCACCTCAATCCAGACCCCAGCGTGGCGTTCTCCAGCCGTCTGAAAACAAGACACGCATGGATGAGAGAAATCAGCCTCGGCACACGGAAACCCAGCTCGCTGTCTGTTTACCATTTAAATGCTAATTTTGACGGTTAGGGGAAATATTCACTGTTCACGAATGGACGGCAGTGGGTTTGGTGGGGGGATGGTGGGGACTGGGGGGGGGGGGGGGGGGGGGGGGGGGGGGGGGGGTGGGGGGGGGGGGGCATGGAGTCGTTCTGTTCCATCCACGCTGTTTATCGCTGGTTTGATTGTGCTGCTGCCAGGGCCAAGGGACTAGGGGAGGCTAATGGGACGTCTGTGTGTGCGCTTTCTCCACCTCTATTGCCTCCCTGGAAGTCTCTGAGCGCCCATTCCAGCAACACAGAGTGCACGATTAGGATTTACAGCACCCGCAATTTGGGCTTGGACACAGTGGGGACTGACAACAAAAAGGTCCAAAAAAGATCCTTTTTTTCCCCTTTTTTGTTTAGTCCTTGTTTTGGGGGGGGGATTAATGCACTGGTTCGTTTATGCATAAAATGAATAATCAAGCCTCTTTATTCTTGTCCTTCACATTAGGCCCGATACACAGAAATGGTGCTGCCGGCGGTACAGAGCCCTGGCGTTCACCTGGGAAGGGAATTGCTTGTGTATGGGTGTTGTGTGGGTATTATTCACAGGGGTAGGCACATGCATACTACTTATGAGCAATTTGATATTTAAAAGGGCCAAAGCTATCAAAAGCAATTTTCTTTGACATTATATTTAGGAAAAAACATGGGATGACACTGAGATTATTATATGGTCTGATAAGTGCAAACATGACGTGGAATGAAATCTGCCGGCAGTGATTTTGATTGACTATTGAGAAATCTAACTGTGCTAAATTGGTATGTTCATGTCGGGATTATGTTTGCCTGGGAGGTTTTCCTCCACATATTTCACGCACACGCAACTTGAGGTCTTTTGTCTCTGCTCACAAAGACATGAAATGGTTATCAGGCTTTTCAAAATGATTGATGAGCCTGATCATGTTACGGGCAATTGTCGGCGGCGCTTATTGACGTTGACCACTGACGTGTGTCATTGACGGAGCTGTGCAGATAATTAAAGTTTTGTATGGCACATTCTGCCAGCGGTTCTAGAGAATGGTGTATTGTCTCAGGCACACAGTCCCACACATCTTCCACGTGCATGAGTGAATGCCAGTTTTCAGAAGGCCTCTAACCTAATGAATGATGCTTGCTCAGAAAGAAAAAAATATAATGATACAGAAAACATATGATTTTCCTTTCTGCAGGCTTGCGTCAGTTACTGGATAATGAACGGACGGGCCCTGATCTTTCTCTATGCACCAGCTCTGCCCCTGCCTCTGTGTCTCAGGGCTGGATTGTGTGCTTCAGCCGTTCCCAAGCTGCTTCAATTACCCACCATTTTCAAGGAGATAGCCAGTGGTGAGCTGAGGGTCTTGTTATCGGGGGCCTGTTTGATTTAGCCAGAGTCTGTTATCAGCTGCTCCGGAGGCGTCTCGGCGCAGGGACCCCTGAAAGACCAGATGCATCGGGCAGAAGATGGAGTCTGATGTCCTTCGAGTGAGCGAGTGGGCGAATGAGCGAGCGCTGGGATTTCTAGCCTGAGATAAATATTTGAGCCTCTATCGCTGCATTTGTCTCTGAGTGTGTTTTTTAAAGGCAAAGGCGGGTTAGGCTACTCGGAGGCTGTGAGGTAATCTGATATGTTGTTCCTGTTATAATGCAGTTTTTGGGAGGGAATTGAATTTCAGATCAAATTGAATCTGTGCAGTTGTGTTGTGGCTTGCAGTGGAAAAAATTCTGTGATTTTTTTTTTTTTTTTTAAGTAAGCAACATGTGAAGCCTTTCAAAGCAGTACACTTTCAAAGTGTTTGTTTTCATAAAGCACACTACTAACCATATCCATAACCTTTCCCTTGACCTTTCCATGCCTGTAAATGTCTATGGTCCGTGCTTATGTGGGATAGAAACAGAGAAAGAAAGAGACAGACAGAGAGAGAGAGGGGCGTGAGGGAAAGGAAGAGAGAGAGTGAAAGAGACTCCTTGTTTACTCAAAGGGCATGTCCTGTGTCTGTCTGCATGAGAGATCTGCATGGAGTGGAGGCCTCAATGCAAATGGTGTTGTGACGTTGAGGCAGGAGCATGGAAGAGAGGAGAGAGGAAAGGACAGATTTCATGCCCAGTCACGGTCATGACACTCAGGCAGTGTCAGTCACTTCTAGCGCCCAGCCACTGCCCCTGCTGTTGCTTCCATCACTTCTTCAGTCTTTGTTTAGTCTCACGTGCCACACGGTGTCATATGGAAATGAAAGTATGCATCTCCTGACCTCATAATGCACCAGCTTGAGCGGGACTTTAAGAGCCATTTTCTCTTTCTCTTTTCAGCCGACTGTATCTGACACACCTTTAGAATGGTGCGCCTTAGACTCACGGGCCAAACATAACACATTTTCACATTACACTAATGTGTAACATTACACATCACTAATGTGTAATGTGAGATACATAGAATGTTTTCTGGAATCAATTGGTAATGGGATCACTCACCACATACCACTCCTCCTGAAACTCTATTTTGCTATTAAATACCGAATACATCATCACATTGATTTTTTAGGTATGAACTTGGGATGTGAGAAGCGATACAGTGCATATTACCAGAATTCATATATGTTCTATTATCGCATTCTCCAAGCAAGAATTCCCATAGCCACCCCTGAAATGGAGTAGAGCACCATCAGGGTCTCTCAGCAGTTACTTTGCAGTAATTTGTCATGGTTTCGATAAAAAACTTTTTTTGCAAGACAGTTTGTCAGTTTACTGTGTCTTAGTGGGTCACATTCAAAACATTGCGCTTGTAGATAATAAATCTTTGTTGTTGTTGTTTTTTCAAAGCATGCCGTTAAAACAGGCATTAATAATATTTTTTGAGTGCTCTTCAATCATCTGTCATGGTGTGTTTAATTTATCATTCACTCAGCCATTTTTATCCATTTAGTGATGCGTAAGATGTATAAGGTGACAAGTCATATCTGAGCATACCACAGCCTGACAATTGGCATCTTAAAACCGCCATTGTTATATACATCATATATGTGTATCAGTGTAAATATATTAATCTCATCAGCCACATACTGACACATGTCATTCTTGTGACATGAAGCATTCAAATGATTTACTACGGATCATTTGAAATCAGTTGATTATGGCAGGAAGAAAATATAATGTATAGTATAAATATAAAATATGACTCTCAAGCTAACCATTCTGCTTATATGCATCTCTTCTAAGCACACACTTAAAGACGTGACCCTGAACACTAAGTTCCCTAATGAGCACACATGTCATAGCAGTAGTACAGACCGCACTAGTTAACATTCAGAGCGCATTTCCCTCTGCCTCTTTGCCTCTCTTTTCTTCCCCCAAAAAAGTTAAGTATGCAAGCTGACAGTTTTAAACATACAGTTATTTCTCTCCCCATCCCAGAGAAATGAGTCAGCTAATCCCCAGTCCTAGCCTGTGGGCTAACCCTGTCTGCTCTGCGCGCAGGGTCACCCGCCCTGGTCCTATTAGATGGCAGCCCATAGATCCACGTGCTGACAGACTGCAGAGGGCAGCTAATTAGCTGGGAAATTAAAAGCGGCTGATTGAGACGGGAGATGGAGCCGGTGGCCTGTGTGGAAACAAGGTTTTTTTTTTTTTTTTTTTTTTAATACCAGAGAGCTAGAGCCATGCTGGAGCAGGGTCTGTGAGAGGATTTGAGTTTTTTTTTTGCGTGTTTCTTACTTTTGCTCTCTGGTGGTTAATGCGACACAAGGTCAACAATACCCCCCCCCCCCCCTTTTTCCCTCTCTCTCAGTCACACACACACACACACACATTCACTCTATTTAACCATCTTCATATAATATGATTTTACACACGGAGACCTGTATTTGGTATTACAGCAAATCAGATCTGGTTGAACCCTGGTTGTGTAAGGTGTTTAAGTGGAAAAGTTTGAAATGTATGTTGTGACTCAGCTGATCACCTGGTAAGATTTATTCTTCTAGACGTCAACAAAACTGGTCTTTCTTACCATATTTTATGATCTGATGGAATTTGAAAGAGTAATGCTAAAGTCTAATGGACTTTATTGCTTCTTTGATTAAATTTCAAAGAGAGTAACAGGAAGCCTGACCTGAAACACTTTGAAACTTTCCTTTTAGTGTTTTTTGGCTTCTGATGCTGTAATCTTAAAAGAGAAAGCGGTGCACAAATAGATCTATTTATAACACAACGGTTGTGTTTATTTACATATAATTTCTATTCGATTTTACATTATTTTGATCCCAACTACAAACGCAACATGGTACAAAACTGGGTGTGATTTCTGCCTGTGCCTTTGTATAATAGCTTTGCAACAGCAGCTTTGTCAATCAAACCAACTTTGCCAATACCAGTGAGTGATAAGTAATTGGGTCTCATGTAATCAATATTGTCAATGGATGACAGCAGCCTAAATGTACTGTCAGTTATCAAGGTGATTAAAAAAATCTTTCATACACATGGTTAGCTAAGCTCCTTTTTCACCAATGTATATAATTGTCTTTGGTGATTCTTCAAACAATCTCGTGCGGTGCCATGTCTGATAGAGCGTAGTGTTATGAGTGTATCCTATATGACAGTGGGTGAGTGGGGGAAAGCGTGGTGTTTCTTGGAGACCTTGAACCTGAAAGATACCTACTGAAGGAGGCCGAGCACATTAGCGACTCCCCCCAAAGTCCATTTGAGCCCCGCCGTCGACGCTGCCCCCCTCCAGCGCTGCCAGCTCTTAGGTCCATCAGTGTCAGCCCTCTACCCATTCAGCCTCACTGGGCAGCAGCTAGCCTCGGAATGCAGATTTAATGTAGCACCATAGCTTTTACAAATTGAATCAACCTTCACCCCGTCTGCTCCCGTTTGCCATTGTTTCCATCAAAAATATGATGTGGGTGTGTGCACAACGAGATGACGTCTCTCTGGGCTCTTTTGACACATGCCGCGCTGCATCTCTGAACACATCCTGTGTGTGTGTGTGTGTGTGTGTGTGTGTGTGTGTGTGTGTGTGTGTGTGTGTTTGTGTGTGTGTGTGTGTGTGTGTGTGTGTGTGTGTGTGTGTGTGTGTGTGTGTGTGTGTGTGTGTGTGTGTGTGTGTTGGGGGCGTTGTCTATGCTGCCTGCTATCATGCTTCAGTGACTTGGCTGGTGTGTTTGACTCACAATATACAGTGTATATATATAGACATATTCTCCTGCAGTTTGAGTGCGCCCTGACAGTGTCTTCTGAATCCTGGGAAAAGGTGGCAGAATTCCATGAGGAACATTGGGAGGGGGGGGGACACACACACACACACACACAAGCACACAGCTGTGCAATTATCTGAAATGTCCTCCAAACCATTATTTTGATGCGGCTGTTCAGAATCGATTTAGATCTGGTGGGGGCGAGGAGCGGAAGACGACAGTCATAGCACATTTACCCGGCGCCTTAAGTGCGCTTTTGATGTCTCTCCCGCCTGTGTTTAATTTGGTGTCGTGTGGGAGAGGGTGGACCCCCCCACTGTGTTAGAGATGATCATCCCTTGAGGGAGATGGAGAAGGGTGGGTGGGCAAGGTCATTTTAATCCCCCCACCCCCACCCCCCCACCCCCTCACCCCCTCACCAACCCTTACCAACCCTTACCAACCCTGGCAGTTCTGTTTCTTTTAAAGAATCCACAGTCTGATGCAGTGTGTGGAGCTTCAGTGGGAAAAAGAACAGCGGTAGGGAAATGGAGGGTGTGTGTGGGTGGGGGGGGTGGGGAGGGGTGGGGGGTTCAGCATCGATGCCAACAGCAGGCCACAGTGATGAAGAGGCCCGTGCTTGAACTTCAACAGAGTCTTTTTTTTAAGGCCGAATCAATTAGAGGACGGTGGGAGAGCCAACCGCTAGAGAGTTCCTCTGCCCGTGGAACAGCAGACTGGCGTAGTCCATCCATTTTCACTACTGCCTGGCCCACTGTAGGGCAAAGAACAAAGCCAGAACTGCGGAGAGTTGGATGGCGTGTTGTTTCTTTCTTCCTCTTTTTCAGACATATTAAAACGTGTAACCCTTAAGATATGTCCCCCCCCCTGGGCCTTTTTTACGGACTGAACCGATGAATGACAACCAGGGCGTCATTTCAACTTATAGCTGTAAGTCTTCGTCTCGCAAGTGACTGAATTGGTCCAAAATTGAACTTTTGAAGTTTTGACCCTCCCTGCTGAGCCAAACGTAATTACACAGTGAGACAGAGAGGGCAGTGGAGGGGGAAAAAAAGATGACTGGAGGACAAATATAGATGATATTCAGCGATGTGGACAAAGCTAGCCAGCCAGGGAGAACTGGAAGAGCAAAAAGAAAGAAAAAAAAGAGAAAGAGAGAAAGACAGAGAGAGAGAGAGAGAGAGAGAAAGAGTTGTGCGAGGGGATGTTGGGAAGACGAGCGCTCAGAGGCTGAGCACATCTCGGAGGTGTCTCTTCTCTGTCTCTGTGGTTTGCGGCACCTTTTGTTGAACAAAAG
>NC_045154.1:31219760-31222260 GCF_900700415.2 Clupea harengus
GACACACACACACACACACACACACACACACACACACACACACACACACACACACATACAGAAACATTCACATACACATAACGAATATGGAAACATACAAAACAAATCACATACACACACATACAACTACAGACACATAAACACACCCTCTCACATGTAACACAGATAGAAACATACACACACATGCGACAAAACGACAAAACATACACATGCAAATATACACATTTACCTGCACACAGACAAACAAATGGATGCACATACACATACACATACACAAGCACCCACAGGCAAGCATCTTATATGATCCCGATGAGGAGTATATTCTTGGGTATTCATAACTCACATTCTAATAGGGCATAATTCAATGTTTAATCTAAAAAAACGTTATCACAGATTGTAATGGTTACATCATGGGTGAACAGTAATGAAAGATCAGCCATTATGTCAGGGTACCAATACTTCAACCATAAGTGATGAGCTATAACAGCTTATTTGGCATGCACTGTTATTTGTTGCATCCATTCCTGATACAGTGGAGCATATTGCTGTACATTGGATGCTTGCACTCAGTGAGATGTATTAAAAATGGGAGGTCTGGGAGTTTTGCAAGCTTTTCAATAAATAATCCTCCGGTTCTGCTTACGGCAGCACACAATTTACCCCCATTATAAATAGGCATAACAAAAATAACTGTGACACAACACACAACTCTGATACAGATCAGCACACACACACACACACACACACACACACACACACACACACACACACACACACACACACACACACACACACACACACACACACACACACACACACACACACACACACACACACACACACACACACACACACACACACACACACACACACACACACACACACACACAGGTACACCTGGAAAGTGAGTCAGCTCACCTGTGCAGCTGAGACCGTGTGAGGCAAGGTCAGCGCGACCTTAAGGGTTTCTGAGGGACGAGAACCTACCACACACTCCTTGTGAAAATTCATCAACCCTAAGCTGAGGTATTTTTTCTGGTGCTATACACACAGTGTATTATTCCCCGTTCTCTAGTATTATGTGACCACTGCAGCTCCCACTGCTTTATAGCTCTTGTTAGCTGGGAATCTCTGAGTTGCAATGAGAAGCAGCACATAAAGGGTTATGACTGTAGAAGAAGTGTTTGAGTGTGCATTTGTATTGAATATGTTGATGTTTTTTATGCTCTTACACCCTCGGTTATGCTAGGAGCTTGATTGTGAGGCAGTTTTAAGCTATTTGCTCAGACAGGTGGACGATGGCAGGAATACTGAGAGCAGTTTGGGGTAAATTGCCTGTGTGGGCTCAAGTCAATCACACTCACTTTCAGAAAAAGCTGCTATTGGGATCTGGTGTGTGTGAGTGAGTATGTGCGTGTGTGTGCGCGTGTGTGTGTGTGCGCGTGTGTGTGTCCCTGCCTTTCTCTTCGCTTAGGTGTTCATGTGTATGAAGGTCTTAAGCTTGTGGCCTTTCACTCCACATGTTCAAAAAGAGCTGCTGCCTTGGGCAAAACATGGGTTAATAAGAGTTACCTTTTGAGAAACACGCACAAAACTCCTGCAGGCATACACACGATCCACACAAACACACACACACACACATACACACATACACACACAGGCACCAATTCTGAAAATTGGATTAGTCTGGTTAGGGGTCTCTGAGAAACAGGTTGTTGTACAATGACTAGCCATAATTGAAGAGCATAACCCGCTTTAGGCTGTAACATTCCCCAGATTCATTGTGAACCCTTCACACCAAAACAAAACCCCCACATAACCACAAACACACACAAACAGGCAGGTCTGCACATATACACACACACACACTCTTCTCTTTCTCCCTCTCCGCTTGTCCCCTCAGGGCCCTGGGGCCATGGGCTTTTTCACCTCTCTCTCTCTCTCTCTCTCTCTCTCTCTCTCTCTCTCTCTCTCTCTGCGGCCCAGTACTTCCCTGTCCAATTTTGACCATGTTATTTAATCCTATTCTTGTTACCTATTGCACTGATCTAATGAGACACCTGATTCCTTAATGAAACCGACAAACAGTCAAGGCGGATACAATTTCACATTTTCCTCGCCTTTCTCAGTTCTTTCAGAGGCTTTTAGATATATTTAAAATGTCATTACTTCTTTTGTTATCAGTACTGTCTTCAGAGGCAAGGCCATTTTTACAGGCATGCCAAAAATTGGTTCAAATTACGGTAATGTGAATAATTGGATTGTCTTGATCATTTACCTTGACTCCGACAGTGAGACTTCAGCACTATTTAAATGCACACAGACACACACTTGCACCCACTACACACCCACACACACACACACTCATCGGCAATGTACTGTAAAAGACCTGTGCACAGGTAACACTTCCTCAATTTCACACTTGCCGAGCTGTAATAAAGAGAAGGACTGCTAACACGGACAGAGTTAGAGTTAACATGGCGCGAGAGAGAGAGAGAGA